>NC_140126.1:31191459-31244067 GCF_964035555.1 Netta rufina | reverse complement strand
ATCCATAAAACAGTAATATCTGATATGGTTAAAGAAAAGCCTGAAAAGTGAAATTGTTTTAGAAGAGCAGGTTAGACAATAAATTAGTTTTTCATATTTCTTAAGGAGAATGTATTCCCGAATATGTGGACAGAAAGAAATAGCTATTCCAGGAGCCAAGCTGCATTTTACTTTGTTAAAATCAGATTATGCTTATTCTTTTGTTTTATAGAAAGAAAGGTTGGAAAAAATTTCAATGGCTTAAAAACACTCTTCAGTTTGTGGAATGTTTTTCTCTTTCCTTATAAAAGCAACAGTTTTGTGTGCAGAAGTGATCTAGAAATCGTAAACCATTCAGTTGTTCAATTCAGAAACAGTAATGGAGAATGATTGCTCTGATGCTCTGAGGTTGACAGGGGAGTAAAACAAGTGCAAGTTGCTCACTCTCTAAAGACCCTAGATGTTGTGCTCATCGAGGTGAGTATCTGGGTGGAGCTAGCAATGTTAATCTCCAAAATAGTTAATGGTAGAGGAAGCTCTGTGAGGCCTTTCTTAGGTCTGTCCATCCATCCACATTAATGGGTACCCATCCAGCACTGACCGCTGCCTTGACACAGTGCATGACTGAATTCCAACAATTGACAGATTAGGTTTCAAAACATATTTTTCATCTATACGAACAAATGCCCTCATTTGCTAATATTCTCTCGGGCACAGGGAAACTCATTCTTAAATCAACCATGTGTTTTTCTTCAAATTTTAAGCAAAGAAGCTCTTGTCAATCTTATTTTTTTCAGGGCAAAGAACTTTGCTTTTGATTTCTGGAAACCTTACGCTTGTATTACATGCTATAGAAATCTAGGGTCATATTGTACCCACAGTCTTTGTAGAATATCCTGTTGGCAGTACTATGAGCTGAGTGAGTAGGATCAGGAGTAATGTGGCTTGCAGAAAGTTGCAGGAAAAAGATAGAGCTATTCTGAGCTGTGTTTGTTTTCTCTATAAAAATCTATGTAGCATTCGCTGGTACAGGTTTCCAGTTTTGGAAGTACTAGAAGAAGAAGTTAATAGTGATTCTTAACTTAAATGAAATCCAGTCTAGGTGGCCACATCCAAAGAGCTGTGAATACAAATATATCCAACTGGAAAGCCACACAAATGGTGTTTCACAGGCTCCATACTGGGGCCAGTTCTTTTCAATATTTTTATTAGTGATCTGGACAAGGGTAGCAAGTGCACCCTCAGTAAGTTTGCAGGCAACACCAAGTCAAGCACAAGTACTTGTACTGCTTGAGGGCAGGAGGGCTCTGCAAAGGTATCTGGATAAGTTGGACTAATGGGCTGAGGTCAAGTGTATGAAATTCAACAAGGCAAGTGCCAGGTCCCTGTACCTGGAGCACAGCAACCGCATGCAGCACTACAGGCTGAGGGCAGAGCAGCTGGAAAGGATCAGTGGAAAGGGACCAGGGGATGCTGGTTGATAGCCAGCTGAATATGAGCCAGCAGTGTCTCAGGTGGCCAAGAAGGCCAACAGCATGCTGGCTTGTATCAGAAATAGCATGGTCAGCAGGACTAGGGGAAATGATTGTCTCCTACACTCAGCTTTGATGGGGCCACTCCCTGAATACTGTGTTAAGTTTTGGGCCCACTCACTACAAGAAGGATATTGAGGTGCTGGAGTTTGTCCAAAGAAGGGCAACAAAGCTGGTGAAAGGCCTGGAGTCTTATGAGAGCAGCTGAGGAAGCTGGGGCTGTTTAGCCTGCAGAAAAGGGTGCTCAGGGGAGACCTCATCATACTCTACAATTACCTTGAAGATGGCTATAGCAAAATGGGAATCAGTCTCTTCTCCCAACCACCAATTGATAAGACAAGAGGAAATGCCCTTAAGTTGCACCAGAGGAGGTTTAGGTTAGATATTAAGAGAGATTTTTTCACTGAAAGGGTTGTGTGGCATTGGAACAGGCTCTCTCAGGAAATAGTTGAGTCACCATACCTGGAGATCTTCAGAAATCATGTAGATGTAGGATGTCATGCTTAGTGACATGATTTAATGGTGGACTTGGCAGTGCCAGGTTAAAGGTTGGACTAATTAGGGGAGGCTTACTAGGGAGGGTCAACTTGGGCATTTCCTAAATTATGCAGTATGCAACTAATCCTCCTTTTGGTGTTAATATGAAACAAACTCTGTTGTACTTCAGATTTGCCAGCTATTAAATATACTATGAATTCAACTGGGAACTTTGCTATTAACAGCAAAAAAATGACCTTAGAGGTCTTTTCCAAGCATTATGATTCTATGATTACAAATGTCGTGGTGTTGTTGTTGTTGTTATTTGATTGATTGATTGATTCATCCTTCTTTTCTTAGTCTCCATTAATTTCTTACAACTTTCTCAAGAAGAACTGAAAATGTTTCTATAAAATGCTTGAAGGTTAGGTTGTTCTTATTTCATGAAAAACTGTTTTATCCTATTAATAGCTTTCTATCTTGTTAGGATCTTTCCCTTCATATTGTATTAGTAACTGTTTTCATGAATGCCACAGAGAAATATAACAGTATTAGTAACCTTTCAAATTGTATTAGTGAAAATAAATACAAGTAAGAAACAATACTAATCTAGTGTGATGTAAAATTGCTAATAAAATACTGCAATGCAGTTAGCAACTCAGAAGCTATTTGACTATCTTCAAATGGGGGAGAAATGAGATGCCTCATTGCACTGTATGGGTGTTTAAAACTGCTTCAGATTATAAGCATATTCCAAGTACTCTTTTTTTGTTTTGAGCAACACATTATTAGCTTATAATTATTCATGTTAAAATGGTCATCTATCAATGAAGATTATTTTCTCTAGGGCCTTCAAAGTAATTCTTTTTTTTTTTTTTTTTAATTATTCCTTTTTGAAGTTTAATTTTTTTCTAATGTAGTATAATTTAAAAATACATATATATATTTTTTTGTGCAAAGAGACGAAATGATATGCTTCAAACTTCTGCCTTACTATCTATCCTCATAGTTCATTGTGTTGTGTGAGCAGTTTCTTAATCTTATCTCTGAAAATAGTATCTAATACCATTACCCATTTTTTACAGATTGGGCAGTTTTGAAATTGAGTGGTTAAGTGACTTAATCAATACAGTGCCTCTGTGGGAGTGGCAGGCACAGGATCAGAGTTGAGTTGTTCTTTCTTCCCAAGTGTTTTGGCTGCAAAATTATCCATGTAAAATTGTAGATGACTTTAAAAAGTGTAATTGTATCAGAATTTCATGATGAAGACATTAGGTCTTCCTACAGAGAGGAAATACTGCTGCATGTATACCCTGTAGAAAGTGTATGGCACACATTTCTACCCCAATTAATTAGGAAAGATGTACTGATTTCTGTCTCTCTGCTTGTATCATTTTATATGAGTTCTTTCTTTCTTTCTTTCTTTCTTTCTTTCTTTCTTCTTTCTTTCTTTCTATTCTTCCTTTCTTCCTTTCTTCCTTTCTTCCTTTCTTCCTTTCTTCCTTTCTTCCTTTCCTTCCTTTCTCCTTTCTCCTTTCTTCCTTTCTTCTTTCTTCCTTTCTTCCTTTCTTCCTTTCTTCCTTTCTTCCTTTCTTCCTTTCTTCCTTTCTTCTCCTTTCTTCCTTTCTTCCTTTCTTCCTTTCTTCCTTTCTTCCTTTCTTCCTTTCTTCCTTTCCTTCCTTTCCTTCCTTCCTTCCTTCCTTCCTTCCTTCCTTCCTTCCTTCCTTTCCTTCCTTCCTTCCTTCCTTCTTCTTTCCTTCTTCCTTCTTTCTTTCTTTCTTTCTTTCTTTCTTTCTTTCTTTCTTTCTTTCTTTCTTTCTTTCTTTCTTTCTTTCTTTCTTTCTTTCTTCTTTCTTTCTTTCTTTCTTTCTTTCTTTCTTTCTTTCTTTCTTTCTTTCTTTCTTTCTTTCTTTCTTTCTTTCTTTCTTTCTTTCTTTCTTTCTTTCTTTCTTTCTTTCTTTCTTTCTTTCTTTCTTTCTTTCTTTCTTTCTTTCTCTTTTATATGTGTTTTCCTGAGAAGGAATTTTTTCTCTCCAAAATTAACTTTAGGATCTAATACACTGATTTATGTAGACTCCAAACCAGCACAGTTTTTCGCCAGTTAAACATTCCGAAGCACAGATTTTTTAATGCTAACAGGTTTAAATGATTAGTGAAATTTACCCAAGGTCTGACACATAGTGATTGCCTCATAACTTTGTAGGTGCAATTATCTGCCAACAATGAAATATGAATGTATTTGGCAGCCCACAACATCTGTAGTTATTTTTCCAAATCCTGTCAAATGTGCCAGCAATTCAATAAGAACACAAGTTTGTGGTCCCAAATATAAAAAAACAGTCATAATATCCAGCTTGAAGTATATTTTTTTATTGCCCACATCCAAGCTTTGGTTATCTTTTCACTTAGGTGTTGTGGTGGTCTATAAAGCACAAAAAATTCCCTATGATGCCAAGCTTACTAGGGGAGGGTCAACTTGGGCATTTCCTAAATGATGCCAGTATGCAACTAATCCTCCTTTTGGTGTTAATATAAAACAAACTCTGTTGTACTTCAGATTTGCCAGCTATTAAATACACTATGAATTGCTTGGGAACTTTGCTGTTAACAGCAAAAAAAATAAAAAATAAAAAATGCTGTGGTGTTTTTAAAAACAATACTTAACTGATGAAAGAAGAGGGTTTTGTTTGTTGTTGTTGTTTTTTTTTTTTCCTTGGGATTTCTACAGGAGTAAAGAACGGAGGTCACACATATTCTAAGTGCTGTTTAAGAGCATATAAGTGTCATAAAAAACTATAAAAAAAAAAATCAACTTAAATTTGTAGTATGGTACAATCCTGTACTGAGATACAGTATAGACCTATATAGACAAACTTTATCTTCTTCAATTTATAGCCAAGAAATGGTAAGAAAAATTGTCATGACAAAGAAGATGCTCCATAGAAAAAATGTCAGACTACGTGCAAGACTTAGCTGTTGTCTGCTGCTTCTTATATTTTTTCTCAGGAGTCACATACAGCAACAAAAGAATGGGTCTCTGTCTCTCATCAATCTCCTGTTCATTAACTTTGCATGATTTTTTTTTATGCCATGACATTTCAAAATCAACTGCTATATGTCTTTAAATTATTCTCCCAATAACAATGTTATTTACTTTCAATAAAATATTTGTTCAAAATTAGATATCGGGTATTTGCAATATACAATTGAAAAACAAACAGTTTAGAAATAAAAGGTTGCATTTATCACATTTCTTTTCTTAAAGTTGAGAGATAAGCTGCAAGCAGTGCACTTTACTTTCCCAATAATTACTTTCATTTCGCTGAAATCAGCTTTTGACAAATGACTAGACATTTTAAATTTTTAAACAATAAATAAAACAATTTATTCTGTCAATTAAGTATGTAGAGCTCTTGCCCTTGTTACTAAAAGTTATAGACCTCATGAATTACAACACTACACAAAAATTAAATTTTAAATCTATGTATATATGTTTATGTTTCAAAACCCTATCACTAATACTAAACTAATACATTTGTGCAGAGTGCATGCTCATGTAGAGTCCTACTGATTTTAATGAAGCAGTAAGAAACTGCACTTACGCATCAATCTGCTGGATTCTCATTAAAAAGTTTTCACCAACATGGAACCAAATCATCCTCACTTTTGCGCTCCTCTGATTGATGGCAGTGGACTTGGATTGTGTGGGCTCAATAAAACACATGTGTGGCAGATGCTTTAGGATAGGGATCTGGACAGGCATCTGCTTTAGGATAGGCATTTAGGATAGTTCCATCAGGTAGATGGAACTTCCATGCACATAAAGTTAGTAGAGTTGACTCCACCATCTGTTTAGGTGCACAGCAGTCCCTTGTATCATGGATTGATGTGAGACATTTCTTAGAGACATTTTGCACAGCAGGAAAACAAGGAAAGGACATCAAGAGCAAGAATCTGTTACCCTGCCAACTGTATGGAATGCGAATAAAACTTCAGTAAGATATTTAGCTTCACAGCATTGTAGGAGCCTTGTCACAAAATAAAATAAGGCTATTAATATAATTATTTGTTAGACCAGCTATTAAAATTCAGAATTAACTAAGTTGTAAAAGTAAGTCTCTCCAAAGTATTGCATCATTTTTAACTTTCTCTGTCTTTTGTGGTAACTTGCAAAACTCCAGAGGAGGAATCATGCCTCTTCTTTATACGTGCTCCTCCTTCTCCCTTGCTGTGATCCTTTTCATGATAGCTTACTGCTTCCTATCTTGTGGAAACTCTGCAAAACAGCCAGACAGATTGATTTATCCATTACTGCTATTGGTTGTTTCTATTAATATGTGAATAATATTTACTTGTTGTATAATTAAATCACCCAAACTAATGAATATCCTTGGTCTGGGGGAAACCCACAGAAGTCAGGAATAACATATATTAATATTATCCATACTAGTTTATGCATAGGTGTAGCAGGCCACATGATTTAATAGTATTCAATGTTTCTTTCTTTATGGATTGCATTCTTCAGGAAGAATATCTCAAACAGAGCAGCAGGATATTTCTGAATGCTTCATCGTCAATTATAAATTATTATCATTGTAATCTGTGCCACAAAAAAAGAGTGGAGAGTCCTGGTGACTGGGGACTCCTTGCTGAGGGGCACTGAGTCTCCTATGTGCCGCCCAAATAACCTAGCCAGAGAAGTGTGCTGTATTCCTGGGGCACATGTCAGAGACATTTGGAAGGCTCTGCCACAACTCATTAAACCAGAGGACTACTATCCTCTCGTAGTCATTCAGGTTGGATCCTGGGAAGCTGCTATTAGAAAAACAAAGAATATTAAAAAGGACTTTGCATCCTTTGCAAAACCTTTGGGGAGGTTGTTGAGGGGATTGGGGTTGCAGGTAGTGTTCTCCTCTGTCCTCCCACTTGGTGACTGGGATGCAGATAGAAGGAGCAGAACAGGACAGGTAAATGACTGGCTGAGGGGGTGGTGTCTGGCCCAGGGATTTGGGTATTTTGATCTTGGGCCATCCATTGAGAGGCCGGTTATGTGGGCTACGGACAGACACCAACTGAGCAAGTGGGGCGCAAGTGTGTTGGGGAGCAAGCTCTCTGGGCTGATTACCAGGGCTTTAACCTAGGTTTGTTGGGGGAAGGGTGGGGAGCTAAAGGTGACAGAGAAGGGCTGGGGGAAGTCGTCACTACTGTTACTGTTGAAGACAGGGAAAAACTTCTGAGCTCTCCCATAGGATTGTCTGAGGGCTCCTCAGAGAAGGTACCGTTCCCAATCCCCCATCCAGTATCTTCTTCTTGCATCCCCACAGGGGTAACTGCACCTGCTACTTCCCTAAAGTGCCAGTACACCAATGCACGCAGCATGGGAAATAAACAGGATGAGCTCGAGATCTGTGTTTGGTCATGGGGCCACGATCTTTTTGCGATCACTGAGGTGTGATGGGACAGCTTGCATGACTGGAACGCAGTCATGGAGGGCTATGTCCTCTTTAGGAAAGACAGGCTGGGGAAGCAAGGGGGTGGGGTTGCCCTTTATGTGAAGGAACAATTAGAGTGTACCCAGCTCCAGCTGGGGGAGGGTGAAGGACAAGTGTAGAGCTAGTGGGTAAGAATTAAGGGGTGGGCTGGTATGGGAGACATGGTGGTGGGGGGTCTACTACAGGTCTCCAGATCAGGAGGAGGAAGCCGATGAGGCCTTCTACGAGCAGCTGCTCATGATCATGAGCGCTGGTCCTCATGGGGGGACTTCAATTACCCAGACATCTGCTGGGTAAGCAACTTGGCCAGGCACAAGCAGTCCAAGTGGTTCCTACAATGTGTTGAGGACAATTTTCTGACACAGGTGGTGGAGGAGCTGACGAGGTGGGGGGGGTGCTCCTGGACCTCGTTCTTACCAACAGGGATGGCCTTGTTAGGGATGTGAAGGTTGGGGGCAGCTTGGGATGCAGCAACCATGAGATGGTGGAGTTCAAGAGGGAACTAGGCAAAGGAAGTAAGGCTAAAAGCAGGATTGCTATCCTTGACTTCCAAAGAGCCAACTTCGACCTCTTCTGGGACCTGCTTAGGAGTATCTCATGGGATAGGTTGCTAGAAGACAAGGGTGCTTGTTAGAGCTGGGCTACATTTAAGCAGCACTTCTTCCATGCTCAGGACTGGTGCATCCCGAAGAAAAGGAAATTGGGGAAGGGGGGCAGGAAACCCGCGTGTATGAGCAAGGAGCTCATCAATAAGATCAAAAGGAAGAGGAAGGTCTATGAAATGTGGAAAAAGAGCCTGTCCTCTTGGAAGGAGTATAGATGTGTTGTCAGGGCCTGCAGGGAAGTGACGAGGAAGGCTAAAGCCCACTTAGAGATGAGGCTTGCAAAAGAGATAAAGGATAATAAGAAGGGTTTTTTCAAGTATGTAACAGCAAGAGGAAGACTAGGGATAATGTGGGTCCCTTGCTGAATGAGGGGGGTGTCCTGGTCACAGGAGATGCTGAGAAGGCAGAGATACTGAATGCTTTCTTTGCTTCAGTCTTTGCTTCAAGGACACTCCCCCTGGACTCCTCACCCCTGGCAATAGGACAAAGGGTCTGGGAAATGGAGGGCTCCCCCCTGGTGGATGTGTGAGTGGTTCAGGAGCATCTGAGTGGGCTCAACATACACAAATCCATGGGTCCTGATGGGATGCATCCTTGTGTGCTAAGGGAGCTGGCAGATGTGATCGCTGAACCACTCTCTATCTTTGAAAGGTCCTGGAGAATGGGTGAGGTGTCTGAAGACTGGAAGATAGCCAATGTCACTCCAGTCTTCAAGAAGGGGAGGAAGGAGGATTTGGGAAACTACAGATCAGTCAGTCTCACCTTTGTCCCAGGAAAGGTATTGGAGCAGCTTGTTCTGGATGCCATCTCCAAGCAATTTGAAGAGAAGCAGGTTATGAGGAGCAGTCAATATGGATTCACCAAGGGGAAGTTGTGCTTGACCAACCTCGTTGCCTTCTATGATGGCATCACCAGCTGGGAAGATTAGGGGAGAGCAGTGGATGTCATCTACCTTGACTTTAGCAAAGCTATTGATACTGTCTCCCATGACATTATACTAGCAAAGCTGAGAAAATGTGGGATAGATGAGTGAATGGCAAGGTGGGTTGAGAACTGGCTGACTGGCCAAGCTCAGAGGGTGTTAATCGGCAGAGCAGAGTCTGGCTGGAGGCCTGTGACTAGTGGCGTTCCCCAGGGGTCTGTGCTGGGCCTGGTCTTGTTCAACATCTTCATCGACAACCTTGATGAGGGAATACTGTCTACCCTCAACAAGTACGCCGATGACACAAAGCTGGGAGGAGTGGCTGACACGCCAGAAGGCTGTGCTGCCATTCAGTGAGACCTGGACTAGCTGGAGAGATGGGCAGGAAGAAACCAAATGAAATTTAATAAGAGCAAGTGCAGAGTCCTGCACCTGGGAAGGAACAACGCGAAGTATCAGTACGCTCTGGGGGATGACCTGCTGGAGAGGAGCTCTGAGGAGAAGGATCTGGGGGTCCTGGTGGATGACAGGTTGACCATGAGCCAGCACTGTGCCATTGTGGCCAAGAGGGTTAATGGGATCCTGGCATGCATTAAAAGGAGCATGGCCAGCAGGTCAAGGGAGGTGATCCTCCCCCTCTACTCTGCCCTGGTCAGGCCTCACCTGGAGTACTGTGTCCAGTTCTGGGCTCCCCGATAGACGAAAGACAGGAATCACCTGGAAAGAGTCCAGCGGAGGGCCACAAAGATGATACGGGGCCTGGAGCATCTTCCTTATGAGGAAAGGCTGAGAGACCTGGATCCGTTCAGCCTGGAGAAAAGAAGACTGAGAGGGGATCTCCTCAGTGTATATAAATATCTGAGGGGTGGGGGACAGAAGGATGTAGCCAGCCTCTTCTCAGTGGTTGGTGGGGATAGGACAAGGGGCAATGGCTGCAGGTTAGAGCACAGGAAGTTCCACACTGACATGCGAAAGAACTTCTTGATGGTGAGGGTGACGGAGCACTGGAACAGGCTGCCCAGGGAGGTTGTGGAGTCTCCTTCTCTGGAGATATTCAAGGCCCGTCTGGATGCCTACCTGGGCAGCCTGCTCTGAGGAACCTGCTTTGCCAGGGGGGTTGGACCCAATGATCTTTCGAGGTCCCTTCCAACCCCTACAGTTCTGTGATTCTGTGATAAAACCTTTAATTTATTTTAGTGTATGGTATTTTGTTTTTAAGCCTTAATAGCATTAATTTAAGATTTAAGGAATCAGTTGTTTAAATCGTTTAAAACAATTCTATTGCAATCCAATCCATTTCATCCACTGCTATTATAAAATATCCTCAAAGGCCACTGTATTTTTGGTATACATGCAAGAAGTGTTATGAGAGGAGCTCCATGGAAGGGATGTATAAAGATATCTGAGAACTGCTATTATCTGCAGGTTGTTAGTGTGGAAGAACGCCATGGCACCTTTCAAGCTGCTACAGGAAACCATGTTTTAGAGGTTGGCTAAGGGCTTTAGTGTGCAAGCTGTCCTCTGAATACATGGTTTCCTATCCCCTTGAATGTGGGGAGCCTGCATGTGATGATTCTGCTGTTTCTCTATTCAAGGTTTTTGGTTTCTTTACTTTTCCTTCTGTCTGTCTTTCTTGGAGGAGTTTCTGAGAAAAGGCTTAGTCAGGAAAAATTTCTGTTTCCATCTCTAAACCATAGTGTCGTACACATAGTGCCCTGTTACATTAACTTTTTAGTGACACATTACAAAAGTAGAATTAACGCTGGGTGGCTTCTGGAAAGCCTAGCAGTACTCTTTCAAAAGCACTTTTCTGGCAAAAGTTTAGCTCTGCTACACCCTTGAATTTTTATACCTACTTTCTAACAGGGTTGAACAATGGCTACAATGTTTAGCTGCTGCAGAATTTCTCCAGATCTCTGCAACCCTCCAGACCCCACCCCTGTCAAATTAAGGAGTAACAGATGTCCAATCACAGCTAATGCCAATCCATGCTGCTACCTACAAGCACACCAGCTACTGGACTTTTATCCTCTCTCTTCTTTAAAATGCTGCCGCTGGGGAGTGGAGGCACAGCATAAAAGCCTTGAATTCTTAGATGAATCCACAATACTTTCATCTTCCTGTTCTGTTCTGGGTCATTCCTGATCCTGTCATGCTCTTAGTGTTTCATATGTGTTAATTAAATGCTATTGGGGGAAAAAAAAAAAAAAGAAAAAAAAAAAGAAAAAAAGATATTGTTAATAATTCAGATATACATCCTTGCAAGTCTCATACATATGTTGGTTGCATTTGTGAAGGTCCATGTATTCATTCATGCACACTCTGTTCCTACACTCTGTGTGTGTAGGAACATACACTTGTCACACACTGGAATCTTCTCTCCACAGGGTTACACTGGTTTGGTATTGGATTGTAGTGATCTGAGGTAGTGATCTGGATTAACCGAGTAAAGTGAAAAAATGAATCTTTGAAATAAGGACTAAAGTCTACTTGAGATTTTCAAGAGCCTCCATCACTTATGTTGCATTTACATTGACAGCAGCAATTTACTGTCATTGTATCATGTTATTGTTTAGGGAATGTGGTATCAGGCTTACAGAGTGATTTGCCTAAAACCATATAGGAATATGGAATAGAATACGTGTTTCTTCAGTCCCAAATGAGCATCTTGCAGTTTGCGGAGTTATCCTCATCACTGAGAAGTATGCATGGGATTTTCCATGATGGGCTGGGAAAGTATTGATACCAGTTTACAACCTGGCATCAACATCTGTTTTGCAGAAAAAGCAGCCAAGTAAGGCCAGGCTGAAGTCTGGGCCATGCTATTTGTCTTCAGAGTTTCTCATGCCAATCCATATTGCTTAGTAAAAATACAAAACTCTTGGATACAAGACTTCTTGGATTTAGTTATCTGAGGAACAAGTAGATTTTTTCATGTTTCTGTACAGTTTGGATGAATTTTTGGAGGGTATGTATAAAAGATAGAAAGCTTACTAGTTTCTCAGTGCCCTTCAACACTTTACACTGTCAATACCCTCTTTAACTCTGGGAAAAGAAACGTGAAACCTCTAGACTTCTTTTTCCCCCATCGCATAATTTATAATGGCTAAATAGATCATTTTTGAATGTGTGTAATAAAATTCACTCTTAGCTAGAAACGTTGTATTTCAGGTTCAAGCTGAATCCAATTTTTACAGGCAACCTGTTGACCTCTAAGGAAGAAAAAAAAAATAAAAATGTAGAGGTCTAATGGAAATGCTGATGAGGATGAGCTTTAATAAAAAAACTCTACCAAATGACACAATTTCATCTAGTATGTGTACATATGCTGTAAGGATATTACTCACACTATACATACTGTACAGCAAATACTTGTCACACTGGTGGAGAAATTCAAAACGTGGAGAAATCCTTTTATGGTAACATAAAAATCCTTTTTTGTAAGGCCTTCTTTCTTTTTGCAGTACAATTACTTACAGAGTTCATTAATTAATGAACATATTAGAGAAAGAACACCATTACTGACCGGTGGAGACCTGATATATTATTGAATCAATAAACTATTGAACATGAAACAGGACCTTTCTGGAGAATTTTTTCCTCATATCCCACAAACACATATATTATTCTTGCACGGTCAGCACTCTGGTACCCTTATATTTCATATTGCTAATTCTTTTAATCACGCATACATACAGCAGTGTTTTATAACCTAGCTAATGAGTAATTGGACAAGTGACATTGGGACTGAGGCCCTGAAGTGTCAGGCATAATAGAGCAGGATATTTTTTCCCTTGCAAGGTTTTTGAGAGTAAAAGGTAGTAAAAGAACTATTAAGACAGGGAAAAAAAAGGACACCTGTATGAGAAATTTATTGGAGAAATACAAGTTCTAATTGGATTGGTGAAGTACAAATGGCTTTAAATGCTGTGTGATGCAGATAGATAAGAGAGAAAACAAAATAAATTCGGATGTTTTCTATTGTCAGTAACCAAGGAATCTAGCTTGGGCAAATTAATATTGAATGTAATTTTCTTTAAGATGATATAGGTAAGGTAACTGTTTTTTGATTTTGATGGAGTGTGTATGGGGGTGTGTTAATTGTTTGGAAGATGCAAGAGAATTCACAATGCTTCAGTATGTCTGCGGCCATAGGAGCTAAGGACCCTTCCCCCACCTTAGCCCCTGTGTAATCATTGATTGCATCTAAATCTATAGAGATATCTTTTCCTGGCATCTCTGGTAGTTACAGTAGATTGTTAATCTGTGAATGATCAGAATAAGCCTCTATGTCTCAGAAATCTCCATGCAAATTACATCTAAATGTGTGCCGTAGATTTATTAGTAGCAGTTTGAAGTGCAGAGGTCTTCTTCTACACTATTTAAAAACGTAAATCTGTTACACATTAAAAAAGTCCCATTCAATTTGTATTTGCTTTTCTGTGACTATAGTTAGCCTCTCTCAAGTAAACCTGTGTAGGTTTTGAAATCTTTTTTGAAAGGGAGAGAAGATTTTAATGAGGTGTTTTATATAAACAAATTTTAGATCTCTGCATGTGACTGGCATCTTAGCTTCACTGCTTTGAAATAATTCCTTCTTTTGCAAAAGAGAGAATTACGTATATTTTGGGCACCATGGTATGAGAAGGACATAAAATATTAGAGAGCATCCAAAGGAGGGCTACAGAAATGGTAAAGGGTCTATAGGGCAAAAAGTATGAGAAGCAGCTGAGGTCCCTTGGTTTGTTCAGCCCAGGTTGAGGGGAGGCTTCATGGTGGCTTGCAGCTCCCTCACGAGGGGAGTGGAGGGGTAGGTGCTGAGCTCTGCTCTCTGGGGACAGCAACAGGACCCGAGGGAAAGGCATGGAGCTGGGATAGGGGAGGGTCAGGCTGGGTGTTAAGGAAAGGTTCTGCACCCAGAGGGTGGTTGGGCACTGGGACAGGCTCCCAAGGGCAGTGGTCATGGCACTGAGCCTGATGGAGTTCAAGAACTGTTTGGACAGTGCTCTCAGACACTTGGTCTGATTTTGGGGTTGTCCTGTGTGGAGCTAGGAGTTGGACTCAATGATCCTTGTGGGTCCCTTCCAACTTGGGATATTCTGTGGTTCTATGGTACATGATTGACAAATGCAGAATGCTAAGAAGTGAAGTGTTAGGCCCAGATATTGGCAAAAATTGAAGAAGAAAAGTAAAGTTACAAGATGTATTATGAGACAGACCTATTCTTCTACCATAATTTTACCCTGTTTTAGGAAAACATCAAATCCATCCATGACTCCTTTCTGATGTAATGGAGTTGCACATTATGAGAGCTCCTAAAGGAAAATTGTGAATAACCTTTGGATACCATGGTGGGAGAGGAAAAAGTATTCCTTTTTATATGTTTTCATTTCCTTGTTTTATGCTTCATTTTAATTAAGCTGATGTGCTGTTTTGGGAAGACATCACTAGTAACATTTTCCTTCAGGAAAGTGATTCAAAATCAGAAAATTTGTGGAACACCTAGAGAATCCTTGTCTTTGCACTTTTTTTTTTTTTTCTTTTTATCCTAGAGGAAATAGAGCAATTCTTTCAAACACTTTAGATAAGTATTCGTCTTCACGGAAAAACAGAATATGTTATTGAATAAGCTTTGCTCAGGGATACTGATATATGTTTTTGAAAGAAAATTAATCCCTACTTAAAAGAATGAACAATACTTTGAATGTTAGAAGTTATTACTGTATGTTAGTTAGAATTACTGTACAATACTCTCACAACAAATTTGTACAAGAGGGGAGAAAGATGTTAATATGTATTTTCTGTTTCTTTTTTCCAGGCCATCCGCTGTACACTGGTAAATTGCACATGTGAATGTTTTCAGCCAGGGAAGATTAACCTGAGAACCTGTGATCAGTGTAAACATGGCTGGGTGGCACATGGTAAGAAATGTCTGTTCTGCATTTGTCTTTTCTATTCTGTCCATCTTTCTCAGTCTCTATAAATACTAAGAGCTGGAGTGGCACAGACAGAAGTGATACCTGTTCATCTGTGCAGGTATGTAGGTGCACTCTGGGTCTGTGCAAATATGTGGTTTTTTATAATGATTTCTAGGATGGAAACATGAAGGTCGATTACTTGGGCAATAGACGCCACAGGAGTTCAACAACGTGTGTACGGTTCAAAAATATAGTCTAGCCTCCAGGAAGTAGCGTGGTTCTATCAGACCTTAGCAGAAAGGCAAAAGGTTTATCATATGGTTGCACAGCAGAGTTTATATTACAAATAAGCATCAGCCAATAAGTTGCTGAGACTAATGGAAATTCAGACATATCAATGTCAACCTTTCAGAACTTCAGAGTGAAAGAACATCAGAATGAAAGCAGTGTATCCTATTTGGCTCAGTAACAGTATGCACACATGATCAGTGTGTTGAACGTCTCTTCCCTGTGTTTAAGTAGGTGAAGAAAGAATAGAAGGATCAGAATCCCCAGGTTTTGTAAGGCATCAAACCATACTTGCAGGCCTTTCTTTTTGTGTATTTTTTTTGTGGGAAGAAAAAGTAAAATATTTTTTTAAATATTATTATAATATTTTAATATTATTAATATATAAAATATATTTTGTGCATTCACTTTCATTTTCCTTGACAATATGGATATATATGAGAGAGAAAGACAGAGCTGAATAAAAAATTACAGGGCAAAGGAGAATACCTAAGATGGGGATAAAAACAAACAAACAAACGAACAAACAAACAAACAAAAACAGAAAGACTATGCTTGCAGAAGAAATTAAAGATTTCTTCTCATGGTCTGGGCTATTGACATCTAAGCAAGCACAATCTTCATTCTCCCCTTCCAGCAGACAATCAGTGCATTATACTTTATGAATTTTATTATTTTATTTTATTTTATTTTATTTTATTTTATTTTATTTTATTTTATTTTATTTTATTTTATTTTATTTTATTTTATTTTATTTTATTTTATTTATTATTTGTGAGACACGGGTTGGAAGCTTAGTACCTCGAACATGGACTTGATCTCTACTTACTTAGTGCATGATTATAAATTTCTGCCTGACACTGCTGACTTATTACAAGTGTGAATGCTCAGCAAATTCAACAGAAAAGAATGCCAGAGAAGTTTTTAAAACATTCACATACCTGGAAAAAAAAAAAAAAATCAGGAATGTAAGTATGATTCAGTCCTGTGTCACTTGATAATACTTGATAATAGTACGTACATCCTGCCTAACAATAGCATAATGCCACCCATATGGTAGTTGGTTGCAAATGTATTATGTACTCAATTGTCTAGAGACAATCCTTGTTTTCACTCCTCTTAATTCCTGGAAAAATATCTTCAGCCACAATATAACCAGACTGACATTTCTTGGAAGGATTACTAAACCTCACAAAATTCTGAAGTTCAGGCATACTTCAGGTTTTGTGTAGAATCAGCATCTGAGGTTTTGCTTATCCACAGTAGGGAAGACTCATCTAGCTATTTTCCAGGGTGTCTTCCTGTTGAGTAATAGAAAGAAGGAGTGCACTTGGAATCTCACATATGGGTATCCCACTTCTTGTTTTTAACCAGTATACGTTAAAATAAATAATATAAATGCTTTTTATATTTTAAAATAAATAATATAAATGCTTTTTATTTTTAAATGCTGATAAATGCTTTTCTGTGAGGTTGTTGAGTTCAAAATCAGAATGTAAAAGTAATCTGAGATAACCACAGGGCTCTGTTTCACAAGTACAGAAACTAGAAAGGTGAATGTTATAATCATGGAGGCATCACCTTCTCCTGTACCTTGGAGGCACCACTTTCTCTTGTACCTGAGCACTTAACATTCCAAGTAGATAACTTAATACAGCTATATATTATTACTGATTTTTTGTTTTACTACTGCACTGAGCAAAGAATGCTCTGATTTATTTATTTTTTAGTACACTTTGTGTACATTCATCTAGAGTATTTACATTTTATGGCAGAGCAAGACTAGTCAGATGTATGTTTCATATGAGTTCTCAAAGCACAGACTTATAAATTACTTCCTGGAGACTGTGATGTGAATTTTTGATCTTAAATTTTTTTTCCAGAATTTTGACAGCTACATTCAGTAGACTGAACAATTCATTGCACTGTAGCACATGGTTTTTAAAATGACTGAATCAAGTTGCTGTTCAGAAGTGATTTTCTTTAAAGTGTTGGCATTGTACTTTCAGAAGTTGCTCCTTGAATGAAAGTATTATTTTCTGCTGCTTTAAATAAGGGTTCTTATTTAAGAACCTTCTGATTTTTATCAATGAATTTCAACTCAAATGCTTAGCATATGGAGTAGTGCTTTACTGAATGTAATCATCAAAGAATAGGTGTTTCCAACAGGAAGTAACATGCTTATTCGGTTCTAATAACCTAGGATCATAATTAACTCAGTTGATAAAAAATGGCCTAGAACTTAGTCTTCTCATGCATTACTTGACTAATCTGTGCAGGGTTAATGAATATTAACAATTGCCATTTAAAATGTTGAAATTTTTGGAGTGGGCAAGAAAAGGCATAAAGCCACAACAATATTATTACACTTAGCATCTACTGTCCTACTTCGTTGTTGTTGCTGCTATTCCTGCTTCCTTCATCTTTATTATGTTTTTCTTTGCTCAGATGAAATGAGCTGCACACATCTTGAAAGGAATAGTTGCCTGCAAGTTCAGTTTTTATCTGTTTGGAGGTGCCAAAGTAGGATGTCTGTATTTGAGAAGATTCATCAAAGTGTTTTTTTGTGTGTGTGTCAAATAAGTGATTCTGTTTGCAAAAGTTCAGCTTATCAAGTTTTGACCATGCACCCCTGTATGATAGTGGTAATCCTACCACTACCATTTTTAAGGCTGAAGCCCAAAACTGCATAGAGTATCATAACATTCTCTAGAACTGCTGTACATAATGGGGAATAGGTTATTATTAGTGTGAAACTATAGATATTTTGAGGGATTTGGATGAATAGACTGTGTTGAGGTGAAATACATCATAGCACTCTAAAACTACTATGACATTCATTCTGTTTCTTTTTGTTTCAGTATCTCAGACTTTGCAGAGACTTTAAAAAAAGGGGGGGGGAGGGGGGGAAGAAAAAGAATAATTTGATTAAACTTGTCTGAAATTACTAGTGTATTGTTTCAAAGAGAAAATTAAAAATGCTAGTTCTATATCATACCCTCAAACTGATCACTGATAAAATTCAAATCAGACATCAGACAGCAGCAATGTCTTTTAGATCTTTTTGATATATTATGCATTCTTGGACTATCTCAATTTCACACCATTCAATCTGTTCTACCAAAGAAGTATTCTGTGAATATTTTTGTTGTCCTCCTCCCTTCTTCTCCTGGTGGTCACTCTAGTGATCTTTGTCCCAGAGTTGTCTAGCAATCTTTGCTGTCTTTTCCTCTGCATCATGCCGATCAGCACAGTTCAATGAGGGCTACATATTCAAGTACTCCTTAGTACCTCTATGAGTACCTCAGAGTATGAACTGCATATGGTTCCATCTCCAGTCGGGTACTTAGCCAGGCCATTTTTTCAAATACGTTTGAGATTAAGTTTCTTGAAGTTTAGATAGAATATACATTAGGAGATTTAATCACACAGGGCAAATCCATTACTCCTTTCCATCTTAAAGCCTCATACCCAATGAATGCTTATGGTCAGAGACTCACCATGTGAGTTACTTTTGTCTTGTGAAGGAAGTTTTCTGCTTCCACTATTTTTATAATGCATGCATTAGCGTGCTGTAAATGAGAATAACAACAAAAACAATGACCACCTAAAAGTGGAGAATACTCTGTCATGAAACCCAAATGTATGATGTGACTGTGAGTTCTTTCCAAATGACTGAGTGGTGATTTCTACATGGTAATTGGTGAAGTTGTCGGGTAAAAGAAAGGTGAAATACAAGAAAAGAAAAGGAAGAAAAGGAGCAAATAAATAGAGAGAAAGAAGAATCCTGTGGATATATTAGAAATTCCATTCCTCCCTTACCCTGAAGTTGCTGAATGGGCTCAATCTAGGAAGAAAGCTTAGATTTTAAATGTGAGCTACACGGCAGTAGAAGAGGAGAGCTATGTTGAAATAAGAATGAGCATGGTTTCTACATTTCTCACAGTCTAAAACTGTCAAGTGATAGAAATCCAGGTTTGGGCCATCTCTAACAAAACAAAACAAACAAAATCAAAACATGTTACAGATCTTAGAGTCTCTCTAAAAGCTGGCAGAACTGCCATGTTATTCTGTACTTTAAAAGTGGGATAACAGAAAATAAACACTAAAAAGGGAAAGTGGAAATATAATCCTATTGTTATAATTTAGTGGTAAAATAAAGGGTTATTTTTGTGTTGTTTCATAATATTTAAAAAAGAGTCAAAACTTCCGCATAACAAGAATACTTTTTAGTTTGTTTTCAGCTAAGTTAATTCTTTAAAATGCTTTAAAAAGACTTGAGGACATTATAGCTTTATTTTTTTTTAGTTACATAGAGATTTTTGGCAAAGAAATTATCTCAATTCATTGATAGCAAAGGCCAACTCTTCATAACTTCATAAGTAAAACTATTTTAGATCGTCTGTCTTTTCCTGTATTTTACCAACAAAAACCTTTTAAACCATGTTATAACTTCCTTTTGTCCCTGAAGGATGAGACATATTTTTCATTACTCAGTTACTTCCAGGAAATTTACCTGATTCATTACTGGTAAACTCTTTTTGTAAATCCATCCTTCTGCTTGTGTCTTTCCTTTTCCTCCCTTTCATCAGCAATTCCCAAAGTGGTCCGTAAAGCACAGAGAAGTTCCAATCTACTATCCTGTGGGTAGTCTGACCCAGTATCTGGTTTTAAAGCCTGCCATATTGGTAGGAATGATGTGATGCAGGGTTTGCCATGGGTTAGTCCGAGATCATCTTTAATGCAAATTGAGCTGAGGTAAAAGCAAAAGAAAATAGCCAAGCACTAGGGCATCCAAGACAAGTAATATTGTTTCAAAGGTCTGTCATGGAATCACAGAATCATGGAACAGCTTGGGTCGGAAAAGACCTTCAAGGTCATTTTGTTCCAACCCCACTGCCATGGGCAGGGATGCCACCCACTAGATCAGGTTCTCCAGGGCCTTATCCAACCTGGTGTTGAATGCCTTCAGGGATGGAGCATCCACAGCTTTTCTGGGCAAAAGAGATACAACTGACAGATACAGGTGACATAAAGGAAATAATTGCCCCAAGATCAAATAAAAATACTTTCTTTTTTATCTTTGTATTCAGTTGATACTTACTTAACGGCATGGTCAAGTGTTTAGTCCTCATAGAAATTTACCATTCACAGGTGCTGAGGAAGGCTTTTCCCATGGGAAAAACACAGTCTCTGAAACTTGTATGTTCACACACACTTTGGATCCATTCAGATTTATTATTTTTTTTCTTCTTCCTTGCCACTCTCAGGATATCATAATGTTTGACTCAATCAGGAAGAGGTTATGTCTTCCTCTCATGACTCTACTGGCTCACAGGTTTGAAAATGTTAATATCCCTTGGATGTGGTCACACGAGATTACCCCAACCAGACATTAAACAGTCAGCTGAGGACTGCTCCAAAGCCTAGTAAGCCTTGAACAGACTATGACCCATTCTGAAGCGTAGCACCCTTTTCTTCTGAATTGGTCTATATTCACACCCCAAAGTGAAGCCCTTTCTCATTCTATTTTATTGTATGAAAATCTTAAATGTCTAATAACACTCTACTCTCATGGAACAGGGGTTAAAACTATCAGATGCTCATTGGCAACTCTTGTTTGCAACCAGACAGTCAGACTGCTTTGTGTTAGCAACAGATTTGGAGGTGAATTATCTCAGCCCCATTTTGGAAGAACACCATGAAATTGTTTACAGTGTCTACGTATCTCCATACAAGATTTATATACATCTAGAAAGACTTGTACAAAACTTCTGTCTGTATGAATGGTGGGCATCATATCGTCTTGTTCTGTGTAACTTCATTTACCACCTTGCTGCAGGTATACTTTACAGGAAAGTGGCTACAAAAATAAGCAATTCTCTGTAATGGTTAAAAAGGAATTGTCAGCATTTCTGCTTTGCTCTCTCTTTTTTTGGGTGAGTTTTAACATGTTTTTTGTTGTTGTTGTTGTTGTTGTTGTTGTTGATGATGTTTCTAGACATTTCACGTATGTGTTAAGTTGCTCAGATAGACACAAAGTTTGGGGCAAGAATAACTTATTTCTAGAACAGTGTTTTAGGAAAAAATCAGAAATCTGTGCATCATAGATACAACTTTTCTCTGCCCATGTCAATTATTTTCCTGATAATATAAACTGAAAACATAATATTCATTATCCATCTCCATTGTTGCCTTACATTTTGCAGTCCTGCTCAAGTTGCTTCCCTGAACATCAATTTCCCAGTCTCTGAAATATACATAAGACCACTTTTCTAGTTATAATCTACCTAGACTAGCTATACAATGCCCAGAAAAGTTTAGACTGAGAATGTAACAAAAAGAGCAAGATATTCTTATTTGCTGCCCATCATTATTGAAATGATTTACTTTTTACAGAGTAGGTTTCGTCTCCTTTAGTACACCCAATAACATAGACTAAAATGTTAGGAGTTAACTCGGATAACTTGCCCTCTCCCTAAGGAGAGAATCGAGTAAGGAAAAAAATAGACTTGCTATACACAAAATAGAGCAAAGGCAAGAGAAACAATGATTTTTATTAGCACTTGGAATCCCTCTTTCCAGATATAGTAGAGGCCACTTTTTGAAAAGGTAGTCAGTAAAACCCTTATCTTGCCCCTTAAGTGTTACGATAAGAAGTTCACTACATAGCATAACATCAGGAGCAAAAAAGTGTCTGGAACTAGATGGGTAATTCCCTTATGAGCAGGATAAATCCCATAAGGGTACAAATCACCAGCAGATTTCTGGGGCAGCAATGGTGACATTTCTTCTGTGATATGCATCCACAATTCTTCAGGACATTTAGGTCATAGTACCTGCATACTTGTCTCTTTTAACACTATACTGCTGCACATGAACTACTGTGATGTACTAACCACTTTATCATTTTATTACACTTTATTACATCATAAATTTTTATATCTTCTTAACGATCCTACAAGAAGCTTAATTGTTTATAGGAACGTCTTAATTAACTAGAGTTCAGTAGGTTAAGCAGAACACAAATTGAAAGAGCTCTAAACGAAACAAACCCTACTACTCCATTCTATATAGCTTCATAAGGTTAAAATGGGATTTGACTGGAAGAATAAAAAATTCATAGTGCTTTCAGATGTTACAAAGTAATGATGATACCACGGGCAATTTTACTTCAGCTTTCTGTTTTGCAAATGTGAAATTCAAATGAATTTCATTTATTTATTTATTTATTTATTACTTCCCAGGAAGAATTTTGTCTTTAGCTGTAGCCCCATTATGAGGAAACTTGTCTCAGGTTAATTTAACAATGTTACTTTACTATCCCATTTCCATCTGGATTTTAGAAATAGAAAACATAATGTAAGAATTTATAATATGAGTCTCAATGACTTCTCTAATTATATTCTAACAGTTTACAATCAAATTTTCTGAGAGATATTTAACAGGAGATTTGTGAAATGTTTGCAGCACATGAATTTTATGGCAGTCCTTTGCAAGTGTCTTATTTGGTTGAGGGGTGGTGGTAGGAAAGATTGATGTTATCAGTGGTAGCTGTATGAACCTGTCTTCCAAGAATCTGAACATCTTCAGCTGTCATCAACTTATGGACAGGAAGTTTTCCTCAGAAGACTGAGTGGGTTTAGCACACATGAGAAAGCATCTCATGGTCTTGAACCCATGTGCCACCACAGGTTTAAACATCACCATGCTCTTGCCTTTGTAAAATGATGCTTCAGTACTCCACTTTAACAGAATGGTGTTAACAGGTGGTCTGTGCCTGCTGCATTTTCATTACAATTTTCAAGGCTGCATAAAAGATAGAGCAAGTGTTCTAAAGAAGTGGTGGAATATCCCTCACTGTAAATAATGAACCTTCAAATTGACAAACTTAGGGCCCTAGATAACCTGATTTAAGGCCTTGCTTTCAGTAGAAGGCTGCACAAGGAAATCTCCAGAAATCCCTTCCAACCTATACTTTTCTGTGAACTTATGAATCACACAATGTAATTTGAGGTGCAGCTCGATTAAGATGGAAATCCTCCAAATTCTGCCCACGAATCCATAACTACCAACCAGGTTGCTATCTCATTGTATACAGTATGTCAGTCAGGTGGTGTTAGTCCCAGTAAAATATATGTTGGCTTCAATTTCACCATTTTTAAGGGGAGGTGTTAATGGTTTATAGGAAGGAGATATTAGATTTTGAAGACTAGGAGATGGGAAAGATTGAAGGTGAACGACTAGCCAGTGTAATAGAAGGAAGGGTACTGTCAATCCATGTGTCAAGTGGCAAGAGTGGGGCTGCCCAGCAAGGGGGTCTGAACTGTGAGCCAAGGACAATTCCAGCAAAGACCATGTCTGCACTCATGGACACAGTCCCCCAGGGTCTGATCCGGGAGGGCAGAACCATGAAAAGGGTATATCACCAGCCTCAGACATGGTGAAGGGAGCAAGTCACAGAATCACAGAATCATAGAATATCCCAAGTTGGAATGGACCCATAAGGATCATGGAGTCAACTCCTGCTGTACGTATAGCCAGGGTTGCCCCATCCCAGTTGCAGGACCTGGCAGTTGTTCTTGTTAAACTTCATGTGGTTGGTGATCGCCCAGCTCTCCCATCTGTCCAGATCTCTCTGTAAGGCCTTTCTACCCTCAACAGAGTCCACAATTCCTCCAAGATCAGTGTCATCGGCAAATTTGCTGTAAAAACCTTTTATTCCTACATCCAAACAGTTTATAAAAACATTGAAGAGGAGTGATGCAGACCCATTTACCACAACCCTTTGAGCCCTGCCCGTCAGCCAATTGCTTATCCATCGTATGATGTCTTTGTTTAGCTGTATGCTGGACATTTTGTCCAGTAGGATCCTATGGGAAACTGTGTCTAAAGCTTTACTGAAATCCAAAAAGATCACATCAGCTGGTTTCCCTTGATCAACTAGATGGGTGATCTTATCATAAAAGGAAATCAAAGTTGTTAAACAGAACCTACCCCTCGTGAACCACTGGGACTGCATTGTCTCCCAGGTGCACTTCAACAACTTCAGGGATGATCTCCATAATTTTACCAGACACCGATGTGAGACTGAGAGGCCTGTAATTGCCACGGTCTTCTTTCTTGCCCTTCTTGAAAATTAGTACAACATTTGCCAGCTTCCAGTCTACTGGGTTCTCTCCAGATTCCCAAGACCATCGAAAAATAATTGAAAGAGGTCCCGCGATGGCATCCGCCAGCTCTCTAAGCACCCTGGGATGAATCCTATCTGGACCCATGGACTTCTATGGATCCAGGCGGAGTGGCAAATCCCGCACACATTCAGGGTTGGTTGGGAGTTTATCATTTCCACCATCATGGTCCTCCAGCTCAGGGCACCCTGAGTCCCAAAGCCCATCATGAGCGTAGAAGAGAGGCAAAGAAGGCATTAAACATCACTGCTTTGCCTATGTCCTTGTCTGTGAGGTGACCTTTCCCATCACATAGCAGACCTATGTTTTCTTTGGTCCTCCTTTTTCTGTTCACATATTTAAAAAAACCCTTTTTATTGTCTCCCACAGACCTGGCCAGCTTCAACTCTAGTTGGGCTTTGGCCACACAAATTTTCTCACTACAAATGCGAACAGTGCACCTGTATAACTTCCACGTTGCTTGACCCTGCTTCCAGCAGGGTCCAGCATTTTATTTTTCTGCCTAAGCTCCAGAAGAAGATCCCTGGTCAGCCAGGCCAGCCTTCTGCCCCACCTGCTTGACTTCCAATGTTTTGGAATTGCCTGATCCTCTGCTTTTAGACTTTTTAAGTCAGTCCAAGGGTCGTTGCGGGGGCTTCAGACAGGAACAAAAAAGGTTATGTCACAGACAGGGCTGGAGACCATGCTGCAACATGGGTCTGAGGAACATCCAGAAGTCAGGCAGGCACACCTGTGGTGTAGATTAGGTAGACAGTGAAGAGCCTGAGTATAAGTAGTGGTTCTGGGTCAATGGACTGAGGTTGCAGGGTGATGTCTAGAAAGTCCAGTGAACCAGTCCAGTGAAGGCCCCTTGGTGCATATGCATTGGTCAGTAGTTGCTCTCTCTAGCAGGGTTTTATCAACAGATGATACCAACAAACACAAAAGCAATTATATGCTGGGACCTTCCCGTCATTCATCTATATCAGGTCAATCACCAGTCCTGAAATCCTCCTTTACACAAGCACAAATGCATATTCTGACAAGAAAGCACAGCAAGATCCAAGTCCTGCAGAGGAGAAGAGGATGTGTCTCATCTTCCTTATCATGGTCCCCAGGGTCAGTTGTCTCATTTATGAAGTATGACCATGCAGGTAGCTCAGATGTTTTTCTGAGAACATGGAATGGCATGGTCCTGTATTGCTCTTTCCTTTGAACACATTAGCTATCAACAAAGAAAACAGGGAAAAAGCTTTCTACTATATTTATTTGTTTAAGAGTCAATTCTGTGTTTCAAAAAAGGTTATGCAATGTAAAAGTTAGGATAAAGTGTTTGCTTGTTTGTTTGTTTGTTTTATGCAATCATATTTTCTACTATAGAAGATTTATTTATTTATTCATTTACAATTTCTTCTATGTTTATAAAAGAAAACACCTGTTTGGCTTGCAGGAATTGGCCAAGGAGGCTGTTTTCCTGACAGGCCAAAAGTGACCAGCACAGGGCCCCTTTAAAAAAAAAAAAAAAAAAGAAAAAAGAAAAAAAAACACTCTTTTTTTTTTTTTTTTTTTTTTCCCCCCTATTTCATGTGAGCATTGGCAGAAACTCTGACAAGCAGTTCTTCATATTTTATTATGCTCTTGTCTGGCAGAATCTCTGTCAGGCAAAAACCTTGTCAGCGGAAAACCTGTCGTAGGATCAGAGGAGACAAAAACAGGTGTCACAGATGCAGTCAAAACTGAAGGAAAAAAAAGATTAGGCTAAAGAGAGAAAGGCAGACAATTACATTAATGCCATTGCTTTTATCTTATAGATGTGTGTTATTATCTCGGGGTGCTGAGTGCGCAATTGCCTCAAAGAAAAGTAGACAGGAGACAAGGGGAAACTTGATAGTTATTAACTGAAGAGGCAGTGTGTCAAAGCTGGATGGGGTTCAAAGTTTTGCAAAGGGATAAAAAAAATTGCAGACAGCAAGCAATGTCTGTGAACAAACTGTGGTTCTGCTTTCGGCTACATAAACCTAGTAGCAATCTAAGTGTTTCAACTTGGAATCAGATCATAGATTTAAAAAAAAATAATAATAATAATGAAAGATTTCATTCAGACTTTTTAAATAACATTTATTTTGTGTACATGTAACTGAAGTACTGGGGATTTTTTTGATCTGTTACAAAAATGTTGTTAGAGCATGAAACGTGGTGAGGCATGAAGACATTTATCAATTCAGTTGCTGTGTTGTTTGGGTTTGAAACACCTATAATCAACACACGTTTAATTTTAAAATGCTATTAAGTGTCTTTTACTAAGTGTGAACATCTGTACATGCAAGCTGTAAATTAGGACATTACATATGTGTTGGTCTGTCAGAGATTAAATGCATTTGGCAAGTGGTTTCAATTATTAGCATTTAAATACAGTAAAAGACAGAAGGAAAAGTTATTTTTGCCTATGAATATGAATTACTTCCTCACCTTCCATGATCTTTTGAAACCTAGTGACTTAGTGAATTTTCCTCTTCAATATGGATAAAATTGTGAAAGGAATGAAGACAGGAACAAAATGAAAATCACCAAAGGATGCTTGTATTTATGCCCAGACTGATCAGAAAGTATAGATGTTAATGCTCCATCATCTTTGTGCTTGTGCCAAGGGGTGAGTGGGAAAATTTCCTAAAACATAAAAATATTTGAGTCATTCAGTAGACACTGGCAAGTTTTCTTGTCCTTGATCACCTTCAAAGCGTGACATTTTTTTTTAATTTTTAATTTTTTTTTTAGGAGCAATTTTTTTTTATTTTTTTTTTTGACTTAGGAAATGTACTGCAGTACACAATGTGGCAGGTGGTGTTAAATCTGCTTCCTGAGGGAGGCTAGCTTAGACCACCTCTTATGACTGCAGTAGTCTGCACATCCCTCCAGCATTTCAGTCATTCCTAAGAACTTCCTATTCTTGAAAGAAGTTGCTACTTGTTTCTCTGTAGCAGGAAAAAGAAGAAAATCTTCTGAAAAATGTAAAGTTGTTCATGTTCACCAGTAAAACCAACAGCAAACTACAGTGCTGCACATTGCCATTAATAATACTGTATCTGTTCTACCATACTCAGCATGCTGTTTTTGCAACAGTATTTTGGAAACTTTTTATGCTGGTATTGCATATTTGATTTATCAATTTCAGTTTCTCTTGCTGCAGAAATTTGCTCAGTTATTTAGATAAAAAGAGTCTGGAATACTCGCAGTCATTGGTTGGATGCAAACTACTGAAAATTTCTGTTTTCATTTTCCTATTTATCCTTGAACAAATCTAGTTATCTGGAAATATGATGATGTTTTAAAAACTATTTATTGTCATGTATAAGTGTACCCATCTGACTGTGTCTGTCTTTGGTAGATTAGAGAACTGGTTTGAGAGCATGCAAGAGTGGGAATATTGCTGAGCACAAGTTTGGAGCTGAAATGTGTTGAGATTCATAATGATCAGTGCACTGTAACCTACTGACTGGAATCTCTTACGTGGTGCTCTGTGCTACACAGCCAGGCAAATCAGCTGAGAATAAGGATTTTCTCCTAGGACGGAAACTCCTAGGACTAGACTTTTTCAACTGTCCAGAAATCCTGAATATTCATCTAGGATCAGGAAATTAGAAAGAACTACATGGATCTATGATTCTCTGATTTACAACTCCAATTACATTTTAACTAGGATATTTAAAATTCTCTTATATTCAGTAAAAGCAAAATGTCATGCTTTTACCTATTCAAAGAACAGTATGAGAGCTTAAAAGTACACTTTTTTTCGGCATTTGCTTGTGTTTCTTTTACTTACCAAAAATGGAAACATTCAGAAGCATGACTTTTAATTTGGATTACCTTCTTCACAACAAAATGAGAAATATGGGGTCCTAGGTCAATGAGTAAATTTGCATAGCTGAACCTATGAACTGCTCACAGTATAGACAGAATAAAAGCATTTTTCTTAATGTTTTGTCTTTTGAATAGTTGAGTGAGTACTTTAGCCTTACTTTATCTACTCCACTTAATTTCCTTTGAATTGCACAGTGTCCAAAAACTCCGGTAAAATATGGTGAAGTAGGTCCCTCCTCCCTGCTTTACTAGAGTTAAGAAAAGAAAAGAAAAGAAAAGAAAAGAAAAGAAAAGAAAAGAAAAGAAAAGAAAAGAAAAGAAAAGAAAAGAAAAGAAAAGAAAAGAAAAGAAAAGAAAAGAAAAGAAAAGAAAAGAAAAGAAAAGAAAAGAAAAGAAAAGAAAAGAAAAGAAAAGAAAAAAAGAAAAGAAAAAAAGAAAAGAAAAGAAAAGAAAAGAAAAGAAAAGAAAAGAAAAGAAAAGAAAAGAAAAGAAAAGAAAAGAAAAGAAAAGAAAAGAAAAGAAAAGAAAAGAAAAGAAAAGAAAAAGTTTATCAATTTATTACAAATACTCCCAGAACTTTTTCTGACATTTTGTATAATAAGGAAAATATAGGCAGTAATGTGAAGATTGACACTGTATCAGTTTCAAAGTTCTCTTTACATTTTAAATTATACTGAGTCTGTGTAAAATCTGGGAATTTAGTTTACTGTTCAAGAAAGTAAAGAATGGATAATCCAAATATTAGAAAGAACCTAGCATTCATTTGCAGGTGCATGACATGCAACTCCTTTAATGTAATTTTCGCTTCAATTTTATATGCTCACACAGCTTATATTTGTCTATTATTATTATTATTATTATTATTATTATTATTATTATTATTATTATTATTATTATTATTATTATTATTATTCAGTAGCTAACTCAGATGCCTAAAATAATTGGGACAATAGTCATAAGAAGTGTTTCATGGTTCTAAGCATCATCTGTCCTATATATCCTTATTTCTTCCTGAAAAAGGGATCACAGGCAAGTTGAATTTGCAATTGGATGAGCTAGCCTTTTGCTACCTGGATTTTCTCTACACTCAGAAAACTAGACACTCTCCTTTCAGCTGCCAAGAATGACTATAAAGAAACCACCAACAATAACTACAAAACTAAAATGCATTGAAACCCTTAAGACAGAAATATTCAGTCCTTCTAGATCTTTTGGGTTATTTAGGTGAGTACAATTTGCAAAAATTTGAGTGTCAATAGCAGAGCACTGAGACCAAGGTGTAAACTGGAGGGATCTGCTTCTGTTTTTACAGCAACAGATAGAAAACCTAAGCACTGTGTGCAATGTGTGAATGTGTTGGTACATAAGGATGTAGCCCCAAGGAACATCTCATTAGGTCTTCTGTGTCTTCTCAAAATCGCCATCTGCAGCAACAAAATTACAATAGGATCTTAACACTTCAATGCAGAAAGAAAGGTTTTCACCTTGCGATGGCAAAAGGCTAGGAAGAGTACTGAAAAGAATCCTAAATAGATAGGCATCTTCTAAAATCAGTGATTAATACTGATCATTTAAGGATTATGGTGCATGCTCAATACTTCAGAATTGGGTAGAAAAACAGAAATGAAAGGTTACTAATTCCTACACTAATTATGCACTTTATCTACTTTATGACCCTTTTTGCCCCCCTTTTATTAGTTAAAATTTCTGAAACAAATGTTTGAAATTTAGAGATCACTGTGGGAATACTGCTCTGCTGTAAGCCATTATAGTAGAACAAAAGGAACTTTTTTGGCTGTTCCACAAAAAGAAAAAAAAATATATTATTCTGCAAGCATATGATTTTAAGTTTCATCAGGTCTTTCCTTCATGTATCAGTGCATAGATTTCTGCTCACATGAAAATAAAAAATATCAGATTATTGGGGCAGTGCTAAAAATTAAACCAGGCTGTTGAAAGGTAGTTGCCTTAATTGAAGCACCTAGTTGAACCCATCATAGTAATTTTCTGCAAAAACTGTACAGGTTACGAGCAAAAGGTCACAAACATGGTAAGACTTTTCTGGGTGAAGTTTTGAGCCCACTGAAAACTTAAGTATGAGTAATACCTCATACTGCACCCAGAAGGGACTTACAATGAACAGTTCATGACATTCAGTAAGTGATATCTTCTTAATAAAATCACGTCTGTTTATGTATTTTTTCAGCTATAATAAAACTCATTCTTATATACAGCATGTTTCATCTTGAAGTCTCTTAAACACTTATGAAATCATGCACTGCTGCAGATAATTTTGAACATACTCATCTATGAAACACAGCACTGAACATTAGCATAAAGGAATCGAACCAATAGTTTAGGGCAGGAAGTCACAAGGAATGCCTTATCTACATGAAATTAGGTGGGCAATTCAGGAAAACAGAATGCAACTGTCTAGTCTGAGATTTGACAAGAAGGCTAAAGATAATACTATTTTCCTAACAGAAAGAGTAATGAAATTTAGGTCCTTTATTTTTATCTCTTACCTGAAAGAACATGTGTCTAACAATAGAAAAGGCCTCTTGAATCTAACTAAAACACTGTCATTAGTTTACAGAATCAGATTATACCAAAGAAATCAATTAGGAGTACCATGGAAAGTAACCTCCATCTATCAACTCCTAGCAATTTCCTTAATATATATATATATATATATATATAATCATATACATTATATATTATATATAATACAATATACATTAATATATTATTTTTTATTATTTATTATATATTGTATTTCTTGTATTATATTTTTATGTATATATATAAATGTATATGATATACGTGTATATATGTATAAAGTTTGGTATTACAGATTATTCAAATTAAAGTTTAAAATTGCATTTTCCTGACAGCTGCAAGGGGGTTCAATAATCATTGATCCATCAGAACTTCTAATTTCTCTACACATTATTTTTTTTCTTTTGTCTGTTGTATGAAGACTGTCTTTATTTTGCAAATGTTCTGTGACACACCCATGCAAAAATATATGCTTTGTTGTGTTGTAAATTATGAACTTCAGTGCATATACTGACTTATACTTTAATAGAATGTACTTATTTTATTTTTTAATTATATAATTTGCAGAATAAAGCCACAAATGCTCACTGGAGATCATTTCGCTGTCACTTGAAATATTAATCCAGCACAGGACTAATTCTTTATTTTTTGCTTGTGTGCACCTCTTTTGAGAAGCAGAAAACTTTAGATAATATTGCTTGAAAACAGATGTTTCAGATAAATTCAATAGTACAGGACATCTTGTAAAAATTTCTGCCTGTTGTTCAACCAGTGTGTTTAGTCACTTAAGAAACAACCTTTTCTATTGTTTCTCTTTTCTTTTCTATTCCATCTTGACCTCTTTTTAAGGTTTTATTTTTACAGTGGTCACATTACATGAAGTGGGTAATTGTCCATAGAGTTTTGTAACCTCATTCTAGTTATTAATTTTATAATCCACTCAATAGTCTTTACATAAAGACGTATTGCAGTTGCTCTGACATGGGCCAAATTAGAATAGCCATCTTAAAAATGTTAAGCAAGTCAGTTTTCCTCTTCTAGTGAAAGAGCTTGCTTTTCCTCACTGTAGGCATAGGGTTTTCTGTTAAGTAAAAAGAAACAATCACCCCAATACCTACACATACACATACACATCCTCTCAAATACACCTCAATCTACACAGTAACAAAATTAACTTTCTAGTTGTTTTTTTCTGAGTACTTTGAAGACACATCTGTTACAGTAGTAGCAAAATAACCATCTTACAAAAACTAGCATACAAACAGGAAAAAATCAAAATAAATAAACATAAACATAAACATAAACATAAACATGCTGTAGGAAAGTATTTGACCTGTTTATACTTCAATCAAATCCTATTCATTAGAATTCATAAATAAATCTGTCCCGCATCATGAAGCCTAGATAGCCGAAGCGCTTTGGAAGAAGAGCTATTAGAAGAAAAATCCCACCCTTCACATTCTGCAGTATAAATGTCCTGTGGAGAGACATAGGGCTGCAGTCCCTAGGCTTGCCAATTCCTTATCTTTTTTGAATGTTAAATTAATATTTAAAGCTATTTATTCAAAGTTGACTTAACCACTAGAATAGGAAAGATCAGACAAATCAGTTACAAGAAATGAAGTATGAGGAAACCGGAACTCTTTGACAAAGTATTCCTTGGAGTAAATGTATTGAATGAAGCCAGCAAGTAAATGATAAGGGCCTTTGCGCTTTGGATGTAAGAAAGCAATTTATCAGGAGTACATGAACTCTCCAGTGACCATAAGCCAAAGAAGAAACCAAAGTACAGGAGAAGTCCCTATAAGATTATTTTAAATGCTCAGAAAGTTTAATTTTAAAAAAGCAGTCAGAAGCTTAGGTGCTGGAACATGCTTCATAAAATGGAAAAGGAAATTAAATATAAACATTGATACAAAATGTAGTGTGTGATGTCATATATAATTCCATACCATTTAACTTCATAAGGGGATAAAAGTTGCCTGCATCCTGCAGACTTCCCCTCCTCTCATCTTTGAATTATTTGTGTTGTGAATATTACAAAATTCACACTAAAGGATAAAACAAACCAACTTAGTAGCTGGTTTAAGTAGCAGTGAATTCATTATAGACTGCATGGTAACTTATAGGGATGATTTTTAACATGTTTAAAAGGCTGTGGTTCAAGGTGTATCTGTTTTAATTTGTACTATAGAAGGTAAGTCTCAAATCTTTAACAGTTACGGTCAGTTCTGTGTAGCTTCAGTCTTAGCCTTCAGCTCATCATTAATTTTCTGTAATTTCTTTTGAATTTACAAGTATTATGGTCTCTGGAGCTCAGCTAAGAATGCTTCTGCTCTATGAATTAAAGTTAATTGTGACCCTTGGAAAATGAAACTGTTTTAGAGTGCATCAGCAGTAAAGAATCATCCAAGTGTTATTTTCTGTTGAAAATAAGCGCATCTGCCAAATTTGATGTGTTTAGATAGTTCTTTGGGAATGTTTTCTTTCATTTCTGCTAGCTTTTTCCTTATATGTAATGCCTTTTCTTTCAGCTTTGGACAAGCTTAGTACTCAACACCTCTACCACCCAACCCAAGTGGAGATTGTGCAGTCCAACGTTGTGTTTGACATCAGCAGCTTGATGCTCTATGGTACCCAGGCTGTGCCTGTGAGACTGAAGATACTACTTGATCGACTCTTCAGTGTACTGAAGCAAGAGGAGGTGTTGCATATTCTACATGGCTTAGGCTGGACACTTCGAGACTATGTTCGAGGCTACATCCTTCAGGTAGGAAATAAAGCAAAACATGCTTACAAACAGAACTAACTGATATTTTTGATATGGAACTATTGATCATGCACCCAAAGAAGTAGAAAGATATTGAGATATTTAATGTGCTGTGTTGAAGAATAACGATGGTGTTGGCAAAATAAAATATTCAATTTTTACCTATGCTGAAAAAATGCAGTCTCCTTAGTACTGCAGTATGCATTTGTACTTGCTTCTGCGTATTGTAGGAAATACCTCAAATACTGCAAATACTGAGGTTAGCTAACTGCAAGCCTGACTTGGTCATATAAGGCAACTGGCATGTTTTCAAGGGCTACAGTTCAACTTAAGGAAGTGAGATCCTAATCAGCAGTTCTTTCAGCTTTTCTTTCCTTCTTTATCATGATGCCAAATACTGGGTAGGTGAGATGGGGATGGTGATCATGGTTTTGTTGGCAGGTATCCTTATAAGGTAAGGTACCAACAAGAAAGTCCTGTTTATATGGCCATTTTAAAATGGTAGCTTTATTAAATAAAGTTTTACAGATGGACTGGTTAAAGTAAGGTAAGCAAACAAAACTCCAAATAAGTAAACAAAAAATGGCTAAGCTTGCTTTAAGGATATGGCCAGGAATACGTGTAGTTGGTTATCTTAAAAATAACATTATCTGTTGGGGTCATAAGTGAATTATTACATTTCACAAGACTTTCTGATTGAGAATCCAATACTAAATGTTTCTGAGTGCTCTTAATTACTACTGACTTTGTGGGAGCTCTGCATCTTCTAGAATTCATCCAGTTGTTGAATCAGGCATGCCTGAAATCTTTAAAAATTCTATTGATTTATGTCTTTATTTTCTTAAACAATGATAGTTTGCATGACATTATACAGAAAATATGGGAATCTTTATTCCATCACTGAGGAATTCTGACTGTATTTTTCAATTCCTCTTCAATTTTCTTTCCTTTGTGTGAAAGAAGTAAATTAGCTTTACCTAATTATGTGGAAACATCCATATTCCTAGGTCTGGAATACTTTCTTAAATGTTCTATAGTCATTTTTTTCAGAAAAGAGTTTTGAATTGTAGAACATTCCTAGAGAAGAGCAATAAAAAGGCCACTATTATAGTAATGAGATCCTGTTATTCTTATTAAGATATATACAAAAATTGATCTCTTTAAGTGCTTTAAGATTCTCTCAGGCATCAGCATCTATTTTGTAAAGGTTAAATGTTATACATTTATACACTACATATAAGACTTTTTTTTCTTTCTGGTATAGAACTTATACGTAAGTATATATACATGATATTTGTACAGGTATAATAGATAACAATAGGTGGTTGTACAATATATATCCATGGATACGTATACATGGATATTAGATACAATGTATAATTTGTATACATATATGATAGGTATGTATAGAAATAAATATTCTTATTGGACTATGTGCGTATTGCATCATGTTTTAGATTCCTGCATTCTGAACACTGCTGACCAAGAAAGGTGAAAAAATGTGATTTGCAAAGGAATCGATTGGGGGGGGGAAGAAAAATCATTATTTCTGAGACATAACATTAGAAAACTGCTGTTTAGTAAGTGCAGCAAATGATTAGGCATAACATATTAGAAGTGCAGAATTTAGTATGTCTTATAGACAAGACTGACATCAGTAGCTTTCTTGCTTTAAAGATTGTGGAATCAGTCCTATATTGATTTTGTTTTAATTATCTGTTTGAATAATCTTAATACATGCAAGAATGGCTGGTAATATAATTACAGAGAGGTTTATACAGTCAGATTGTGACCTATGCATCTGAGCAGTGTAAAAGCCTATAATACACCATTAGGCCAGAGTTCAGTTTATCTGGCTAAAACTTACTATAGCCCTGAAGGCATGAATTTTACCATCACAACATTCAACAGCAGTGAATTGAATATTATGTCAGTAAAAGAAGAACAATTATCAATGGAAGTTAAAGGCAGCTGTTAGTCTTACCACCTGTTGACTTGGTTAGTGCCTTGCTGTGGATTGTGTTATTTGGCAAATGAATACTTCCTATACCTCCCATCTAATTTCACAGAATCACAGAAGTGATTAAGGTTGGAGGTCATCTAGTCCACTCCAATCAAGCAGGGATACCTATAGCAGCTTGCCCAAGACCATGTCCAGGCCGCTTTTGAAGATCTCCAGGGATGGAGACTCCACAACTTCTCTGGGCAAAAAAACAAACCAAACCAAACCAAACCAAACCAAACCAAACCAAACCAAACCAAACCAAACCAAACCAAACCAAAACAAAACAAAAAACAAACAAACAAACAAACAAACAAAAAACATTTTGTTTGAAATAAAGCTAGGAAGCTCAGTATTTGGTGAAGAAAGGGAAACTACTCAGTAAAGCATGTAGTAAAAGAAATATCAGGAAAATAACCAAACCTCTGATAAGAGAGAATGATGCTTTAGAAAGTACCTCTGTTGAACTATCTGATAAAACAGAGAAGAGCAGCATGCAAGGAAATTAGGAAGAAAATGGGTGGTATCACTCTCAGGGTACACACTTATGAAAACTACAGGTAATGTCTCCTTCAAGAAAAAGGTGTTCCATGAGGTTCATCATTATAAAACTGCAACACTTCATAGAATTTTAGGAGGTTTTCAAATTCAGCTTTTCCGCACACACATACAAAGAAAGTTTCCAAAGAAATTTTATCAGCCTCCTATGAGAGAGCCAAAAGCTTCAAATAGCAAAATAAATAATCTTAGGTTAGATGTACCCATTAAAAATCAATTATTTTAGTATTGTCAGACATTTTTTTTTTCTGTCTAAGAACCATAATGAAACCTTTCTTCCCACCAGAAAAGATACCTGCTCTCAGTAACTTTTGAGAAAACCTCACAGTTTGCTCCACTCTAGAAAATTCAGAGAAACAAAAGAAAACCAATGCCTCTCTAATTGTGTATTAGCACTGCAAGGTGGGTGGGATTTTTGCAACACCCTCATTTTGAGTAATAAGGTTTCTAAATAGCAAACTAAAAAGCAGTTTGGGCAGAAAAACAACAACAACAACAACAACAACAACAACAAAAAACAGTATTTATCAGTATTTATTGCTTCATTCAGTGAATTCATTAATAGACTGCAGGAAGTGAAGAAACCAGAAGCCAGCAGATGTAATACGATACACTGCCTTTCACATTTGGACAATCACAATCTTGCCAATAACGGCTGAAAGGCATTAAGACCTGGCAAATTTCCTCTAGGTTGTGTGCCATAAACCTAATTTCTGGTGAACAGGTACCTATCTCTGAAATGTCAGTGAGTGACAATTAGGTCAGCAGTCTTATCAGGTAAGTCACAGGATTAATATTTTGCTGGACGAAAAATTGTCTCACTTATAGAAGTGGTCCCCCTGGAAAACAAGATTCACAGGGAATCTTTCTGGATTGTGCCTGCTCTCCGGGCTTGTAGACCACTTCAGTTTCTACTCTTGTTAATCTATTACCTATATTGAGGAAGGAAGCTGCTGTATTCGGTGTGGACCTATTACTGAGGCTGTAGGTTTTCTCTCTAGGAACAGCCAACACAGCAACTGTCTTTACATGACAGAAAATTATTCTGTCAACAACAGTAGTTGCTTTGGGTCAGATTCAGTGCCTGCTACTCAAAGAGATGTGATTAGTAACTATTGATTTCAGTGAGGTTGTTTTGCTGTAAAGAGCAGCTCAACTGCGAGCAAGTCTCCAGCTCTGGTTTGGTTCCAGCTGAGCTGAGTGAAGATATAACTCTGCCAGCTGTTTTCCTCTGCTCACCCACTGGAGAATACTTCATCCCTCCCATTTGCTAGTGTAACTGCATGTGTAATCTCTCCTTAGCCTACACAAGACAGGTTAGAAAAAGCCTTCCGCTAAGCATGTGCAAGTAAATCTGGTTATTCAGAGCAATAAGGACTAGAGAACAATTGTGCCACTAGCAATGAACAGCTGGGGCATTCAGCTTTTACACCGATCCAGCTGCAGACAACAGGACATGTGACCACTACGCAGAGGCCATAAACTGACTCTTTGGAAATATTGATTCGATGTTTTATTTTAAGTAACAACTCAACACTTTTTCAAGTGTTACATGATCAAATAGTTGTATTCCCTTAGTGTAAAAGAGGAAAACAAATATTTTCTTTGCAGTACAAATAAGGGAGCAGAGTTACAGAACATTTAAGTGACCAGCTTGATGCAGAAAATTCTCACTCTTACCGTCATCCCCTTGAAAAAAGTAGATTGTAGACAGTAGTTCACAGGCATTATCTTGGTTTCCAGACTTTCTGGTGCTGCTCACTGACATGAGAAATTTAAAAAATCCTTCCTTCCTCCCCCCAAATTAAAACATGCACACACAAAGAGAGAAAGAGAGAATGAAAGAGAGAAAGAGAGAGAGAGGGAAAGAGAGAGAGACAGAAAGAGAGAGAAAGAGAAAGAGAGAGAGAAAGAGAGAAAGAGAGAAAGAGAGAAGGAAAGAAGGAAAGAGAAGGAAGGCAGGCAGGAAGGCAGGAAGGAAGGAAGGCAGGAAGGTAGGCAAGAAAGAAAGAAAGAAAGAAAGAAAGAAAGAAAGAAAGAAAGAAAGAAAGAAAGAAATCCCTTAGCACATCATCTTTCTAAGCAAGTGAGATATTAATCACATGGACAGGTGAAAATAGTTTTCCTGTTCTTAAAATTAAACATTGCCCCCAAGCTTTTAAGACTTTGTCTCAGCCTTCTTGTCTGTACTCATTTGTCTGCCTTTAAGATAGAATCACAGAATCATTAAGGTTGGAAAAGACCTTCAAAATCACTCGGTCCAACCATCACCCTACTACCAATGTCATCCAGTAAAACATGTCCCTATGTACCAAGTCCAACCTTTCCTTGAATTCCCCCAGGGATGGTGACGCTGCCATTTCACTGGGCAACCCATCCCAATGCCTGACTACTCTTTCTGAGAAGAAATTTCTCTAAATTTCCAAACTAAGCCTGCCCTGGTGCAACTTGAGGTCTTTTCCTCTAGTCCTATCACCAGTTATCTGTGAGAAGAGGCCAACCCCCAGCTCCCCATACCTTCCTTTCAGGTACTTGTAGAGAACAATAAGGTGCCCCGTGAGCATTCTCTTCTTCAGACTAGATGTCTGAAGTTTTGCTACAGAGCCCAAGGGCTATTTAATTAAACAGCTTGTCAAATAGCCTCTGTTGCTTAAACTTAAGGAGTATTAGAAAACAAAACAAAACAAGCAGCATATCTGAGGTATCAGCTTTTCCAAGGTGGTGTCAGGTCACTCTAGAGATGATATCATACTTTCAGTTAAATGTAAGATGATATCATACTTTCAGTTAAATGTAGACTACTATCTATAATCACAAGTCATGTGAAGTTTCTGTCAGGCATTTTTTTCCAGGACCCATCAGTTGACTTACTGCTTTTTTCTTTCATAACAAGAACACCTATAAATTGGTTGTAGGCTACATTACATGTAATAGAGAAAATAAAGAAAAAATGAAAATCAAATTATGATATAGGTGAAAAAATAATGTTTACTCCTGCCACCAAGCAAAAAGTTTTGATGACAATTATGCACCATTAATATAATAAAAATGGCTTTTGTATCTTTGCAGACGACACCAAGTTAGGTGCATGTGTCAATCTGATCAAGGGTAGGAAAGCTCTGCAAGAGGATCTGGATAGGCTGGACCGATGGGCTGAGGCCAACTATACGAAGTTCAGCAAGGCCAAGTGTGGGGTCCTGCACTTGGGGCATAACAACCCCAAGCAGCGCTACAGGCTGGGAGAGGAGTGGTTAGAAAGCTGCCTGGCAGAGAAGAACCTGGGAGTGATGGTGGATAGTCGGCTGAATATGAGCCAGCAGTGTGCTCAGGTGGCCAAGAAGGCCAACAGCATCCTGGCTTGTATAAGAAGCAGTGTGGCCAGCAGGGCTAGGGAAGCGATTGAACCCCTGTACTCGGCTCTGGTGAGGCCACACCTCAAGTACTGTGTTCAGTTTTAGGCCCCTCCCTACAAGAAGGACATCGAGGTGCTCAAGCAAGTCCAGAGAAGGGCAACGAAGCTAGTGAAGGGTCTGGAGAACAAGTTTTACAAGGAGCAGCTGAGGGAGCTAGGATTGTTCAGCCTGGAGAAGAGAAGGCTTAGGGGCGACCTTATTGCACTCTATAGACACCTTAAAGGAGGCTGTAGCAAGGTGGGGGTTGACAGGATGAGGGGGAATGGGCTACAGTTGTGTCAGGGGAGGTTTAGGTTGGATATTAGGAAGAACTTCTTTATTGAAAGGGTTGTTAGGCATTGGAATGGGCTGCCCAGGGAAGTGGTGGAGTCACCATCCCTGGAGGTCTTTAAAAGATGTTTAGATGTCGAGCTTAGTGATATGGTTTAGTGGAGGGCTAGTTAGTGTTAGGTCAGAGGTTGGACTTGATGATCTTGGAGGTCTCTTCCAACCTAGATGATTCTGGGATTGTGTGAAGGTTGTGCATTTATTTAATTGACATCACTTTTCATTCCTTATTGGTCTGTTTTTCAATCTCTTTTAATTAATACCTTGCATTTGTTTAGTTGTGACCACTGGGGAATTTTTAAGCATTTTAAGAAGCAGTTACTGTGTCTTTCAATGTTTTTCAAGTATTATTTTTATTTATTTATTTATTTATTTTGATAGCAAAACCAATAAGGAGAAAGGTTAAGAAGTTTATTTGTTAAAGTCTATATTAAAATAAAAAGGACAAACAAAGTCGTTCACATGCAAGCTGATATTAACTGCCACCCACATTTAATTACTTGATAATAAAGAGAATAGTTACCCTTCTTTTACAGCTTTTTTTGTTTTTGTTTTTGTTTTTGTTTTTAGCTTTGTTAGATGCATTTTTATATTTTTTTTTCCCATTGTAGTTATTGATAATGCTGATATATGTTCTTTTGTTCAAACATAATTTTTCTGAGCAAATAAGGCTCAAAGTTAGTTAACATTTATCCAGACTTCTAATCTCTCAGTATTGATAGGATTTAAACCTGTGTCTCTTCAGTATGTGTCCTGTACATTTCTTGTTCTCCGTGCCCATATGATTCATCCTCCCTCTCTTTCCACTCCAACTTCTGCTATTTTTTCCTCCCATTCCCCTCTGCTTGCCTTTTTTTTTTTTTTTCCTTATCTTCCCTCCTTCAGCCTCACCTCAGTTTCACAAAGAGATGAAAAGGATCTGTTAGATGATGTGTCCTTCTCCTGAGTTTTCCATTCCTCCCACAGCATCACTGCATGCTAATATTTGTGGCTGTGATCATCTGGAAGAGTTTCTTCTCTCCCTTGTGAGTTTAGCATGACTCCCTTGCACTTCTGTGAAACAGATTCTTTGCTGTGCCCCTTGCTCTTTTGTATTCATCTCAGTTGTACTAAGCCAGGAGTGACTATCCTATCTCTACTCTAAATGGGGAAGAAAAAAAGCTCAGATAAACCTTTAAGGGCTGAAAAGGGAGATAGGAGCCAGAACACTGGAACTGCTGCACCACAGGGAAGCATTGTTGTATACAAGCAAAGCAGTGACACTTTTTCTACAGTCTGAAGTGCTTTCAGATTTACTCTGTATATGCACTAACTTGCCTAACATCTCCCTGCTGCTTTTGATGACTTACCTCTAATAGTAACACTACCAATCACTCTAGTGCTACATGACTATTTATTGTGACTGTTAGCACTTGAACTGGGAAAGAACAAAAGTAAAGGCCAAAGAGTTTGATGGCTGTTTTGAATGCCACCAGGACAAGTTACATCACAACAGATGTCTCAGTAACATGCAAAGATCATTTGGATTTCCATAATATGTGTGGCTGGAGAGCTGTGTTATTGCTGCTCTGTGTCTTGCATCTTGCACGGGTAATGAAGCGGAGGGCTCTATAACCCCTGGTGATCAACAGCAGTGTACAGGATGCTAGTTCTTAATGACTACTATGAAATAGTAAGCCTTTATAGCCATAGTGCTTCACATGGGTCTGAAATACATGGTCTTTTAAATAGCAAGCATTTCTGGCTATGAAGACCAGAGATGGAGAGAGAGAGAGAGAGAGGGAGAGATTGACTTTTGTAAAGCTGTGTTTCTCCTACCTGTAATGCTAACTGTTTACTGTACCGGGCTGAGAAGCAGTGATCCCACTCCTCTGATGTAGTTTCACACAGCTGGGCACAGCCACTGGAATAAAGTGTGTGCAAATGCCTTTTCCTGAAAGTCTGTCGGGCATATGCCAGGACCATGTGTGCTTTCTTTTCAAAATGGAGCTGAAAAGCTCTTCACCTGCCAAGGCTTGAGTTCATGGTTTTCTCTTTTTGTGTTTCTCTTTCTGATAGTTGATGAAAAAATACCTAAAGCAGAGTGAGGATGGAGGAGGTGGGAGGAATAGTTCACTCCCTGGGCTGTTTTAGGTGTGAGTGATGCCATCAAGCATCACAGGAGAAACAGAGCCATGAACTTGGGTCTTGGCAGGTAAGCCAAGGAGGAAACTATTTCCAGCTTTCTTACTTCAGAATGTGTTTGAATTTGTGTTAACTGTTTATGATCACAGAAGGTTTTCAGTGAAATACATGTTTATATATATACACTTACCTAAATGCTATATGTTTATTTTTATTAGTAATAGATCCTATGCATGTGTATGTGTTTGTGTGTTTGTGACAGAAGTATCTATTTTTCATAATGATTCACTGTGAGTGAGGGGCTTTTCCTCACAGGCTGGAGAATCACTTTTCTTGCAGTCAATGCCATGTTGAATCTTTCCTCAGAACATGTCCTGCACTATATCAAAGAAATATGACCATGAAGGACAGGATTTTGGGGTTACTGTCCATATCAATTTTCTTGTAATCAATGCAGTGAAATGTTATAAAATAAAGAATACAAAAGGATATGAAGCTGTTGATTGAAGGGAAATGTGTGTGTGTGTTGAAAGGTTGGGGGGAGGGAGAGAAGAAGAGAGGGAAGGGAGGAGTTGGGCCAGGAATCCAAGTAATCAACATTATTCTTACAAAATACAGCTCAAAGATTAGAACTTCTGTTTTTTTTAGTCCACCTGTCCACCGACGATCTTGGGTTGAATTCAAATCATGGTTCTGGAAGTGATAAGGTCATGATATTACACATTCGGCTACGCATCAGCAGAGATTAACTCAGTTAGAAAGTACAGAGTCCAGACCATGACACTTTAATGAATTTAAGACTTTTCCCAGTTCAGACACCTCTTGGTCGAAGTTTAGAGGTGGTTTTGATTGTCTGTGTGTCAGCACTGGCTTCAGGCAGTCATGAAATTTAGGTCCACAGACACTTAGGAATCAGGGAGGGCCTCAGAGAATCACACTTGTCATCTGTCCAGTATCAATTGATTTACTGCTTTTCTTGAAGTCCAAGGGATCTCAAGGGGACTTTTTCCTTTGCAGCACTGATCTTTCCATGAGGTGCTAGTGCCTGTCCTGAGCAATAACATGGAATAACAGTGAAGTGTGAGTGACTCTTATTAGGAGTGGTAAATGTCGTTAGCACTTACTGTTGCCTTCTAGGCAGTAAGAGCACAGACAGACAAGCCCCTTTTACTTATCCATGTACATTTTGAATCTAATGAAGATGAAATCTTATATTTTAATTAAGAATTTACTTTTCTTTCCTGTGCTGAAAAATATTCCATGATTTGGTTATCATTTCACACCATGTCCTGGAATTCTGAATACTTAACCTGAAAGCAGGAAACGTAGTATTCTACTGGCTCTAATATATTAACTTGCTGCACGAGTCCTTTGTGCTTCAGCTTGATTTCTCTCCTCCCCCACGGCTTTTACAAAATGTTCTAATCATCCCAATTAATACTTGGATGTTCTTAATTAATGTTTATGAAGTGCTTTGAGATCCTCTAATGAAATAGAATGTGTAATTAGTATTGTTCTTTAGTCAAATTCTAAAATATCACCACCACAGGAACAGTAGTTTTGGTAAATAGTATTTTAAATAGTCTTTTTAGCAAATGTAAGAAGAAGAATTTATTTCATATTTTTCCTTTTATGGTAGGGGAAAAATATGTCTGCTTACATCCAGTCTTGCTTAAAATCCATGATGAATCTTGCATAGGCTTTAGAAGGTCAGAGTTGCACCCTGAAGTCTTACATTCCTTCTTCAAGAAAGTGTGTAGAAATCTGTCTGTCAACCTGCAGAGCAGGAAATCACTTGCAGAATGGGTAGAATTTTTAAGACTGCTGTCCCCGTGTACGTCAGCTTGCTGAGTTTTAAGTGTAACTGTATAGCTTGCCCAGTGATGTGGATCTGGTAATAGAGTTAACATCGTTACATTTTTATCTGTGCAGTCCGGATACTGGATATCTTTAACTCATGTCCAAATTGACATATGGTGCTGACAAATTAGGATAAAGGAAATTGACCGATTCATCAGGTTGCTTGCAGCTTGGCTTATGTTGCACCAGGTTTCTCATTACTAAATAAATAAATAAATAAATATTATTCTTTCAGAATATTTGGAAATAGCTAGGACAATGCCTGTTCTGCTTTCTCTGTTCAGCTAGCAAAATAAAAACTTGAGTGAATCCTTGGTGCATAATGGCTTCTGAAAATGATAGTCACCATAGAAGGTAAGCACATTTTCAATAAGTACCAGTATAGTATTACAGACCTCAAACATCTTGAGTTTTTAAATTAAGATTCTAAAAACTGTGGGATTAATTTAATAGATTAGACTTAATAAAATTTATTTGTACTTTCTATTTTATACTGGAGAATGTTAGGTTCGTGTTTTCAAGCTCCTTCTTCATTATTTTGAAACCTACAATAAAAAACAATGAGAAAGGAAAACTCCTTTTGATAGAAAGGAAAATCAACACAAGAACTCTAGGAAACAAAATGTTGTATATCCACAGTTTTTTGACAATACTGCAAGAATTCGTTATTCTGCTGTAGTATGTTCCTGAATACTAAATAATATATTAAATAATTTTACTAGTACTAATTCATCACTTCTCATATGTAACCTGGTTTCCTCTTGATAGGACTGATTCAAAGAATGTCACAGGATGGAAAACAGAGCTCTTCTCCCCAGTTTTTATGCTCAAAGAGATGTGAGGTGGTGGATATATCACATATGAGAGACCCGTGATATCCATTTTCTGCCAGAGCTACAAGCAGATATGTTTTATCAGAGAAGAAGTGTGGGGTAGAATAAAGTATGAAAAATGATGAGGAATTAATAACATTTGTAGCAGGTTGCTAACACAATTGCGCTTGTCATAAGGGTACCAGGAACCTGGGTGTTAAAGAATGTGAGAATCTGTTTTGGGACTAGCAGTGGTGGTGTGGTCAAGAGATACAGTGGCTCCTACTTGTGATGTGCATATTGTCTCTGTACTGGTCACTTCCAGCCTTCATTTGCAGACTTGAGTAGCCTATGATCCTCAAGTCAAATACAGCCAACAACTTCATTTTGTATGACACACTTAGGATGTCTCTTGGAAGAGTATGTTTCACATAATGCCTACTTTTATGTATTCTCTGAGCCTGGAACTTATAGTGTTTTGAATTGAACAGCCCTGTAGCCTTGCATATGGTTCAGTTTGCTAATCTTATTGCTATGTTATAGTGCAGTATTATTGTACGTAGTACTGATAGTACTAATATTGTCCTATAATAATATTTAAATAGGGAGTTGTATATTCTGATAGTTGGAATAATTCAGCTGTACTGAAGAGTTAACTCTTTCTTTGGGTTACTTCAACAATTCTTGTTGGGTGTGGAAACAATGTGGCACTTGAGCTTTAAACTTTTACTGGAGTCACAAAAATTAAAAACAACAACAACAACAGCAACAACAACAATAACAACACATTTGTTTTTAAGTTTTTATGTTTTTGGAGAGTAGTAAACTGAAGTATCAAAAAGATCAATGAATATATAGTACATTGGCATGGAACTGCTTGTTATATCAATGTAAAGATTTGTTTGGAGCAAGATAAATATGTCAATGCAATAGAAAGTTTTATGGGCTTTGAAGGACTTGTGAGAATTTAAACATCAAACCAGTCTGAGGTGCTTCAGAGGTGCTTCAAACTGCAAATCCAAGATGAAAGTATACATATACTTCCATGCCTGAATAATAACTTTACTAACATAGCATGAGTTTCTAATATTAGTCACACCAGATGACGGATGTGTGTCTGTAAGGTTTCCCTCTGTTGCAGCACTGCTTTACGTCATAGTACTCTCAGACTGTAAGTCCCTCACCAAGGTACTCATGTTCACCTCCACTGAGTGTTTACACTTAGTTCATACAAGACCATTGTACTGCAATCTCAGCAGCCTTTGCACCACACAAAAGTATGCCAGTGATGTATATAATCATTGTCAGTTTTTTTCAAAAGGCAGGAAGGAAGGTTCTGCAAAATTATGAAGCCTCTACAAGTTTTGTGTGTGTAGTCAGGTATTGGAGACAGAAGCACTGGTAGCTCCTACACTGATGGTAAGACAGGACTTTCCACTTATGAAGCACCAAAGAAACTATACTGGAAAGACAGAGGAAGACAGTTCATAAAAATGTACATCAGAGGAGTTCTAATCTTAACGGACACCAGAGGCATAAAGCAATAGGAAACCAGGCTTAATTTTTTGGTTCAAGAACTATTCCGTCACTGTCAGAAAATGGGTCCTGATTCAGCAATGTGTATAAGCACCTATCCAACTTCAAACATTTCATATCGTTGACATCAATAGGGATATACTCACATATTTAATGTTAAGCATATGCTTGTATATTTGTCTGAATTGGGGCCTCAATGAATGTCAGCCGAGGTCACAAAACAGTTCCCTTCCTGTAAGCACTGTTCTTTACTTGAAAAAGAATGAATAGTAGGTTGTGAGAACTCCATGATAAAGTATGTTTCATTTTAAAATTGCGTCTTTTTTAAGATCTTTTCTTTATTGTTATTTGTTTTCACTGGAGTAGACTCTGTGCACTGTTTATTACATCTCCCAAAGCCAGGCCACAATCCAGGGATCATTTGCACATTGGGATTCTCTAATGAAGCCAATTTTCATCATGAGATCCCCAAGTTAGTTTTGTCATGTCAGTGAAGACCACACACTCACTAAAGGAAGTTCTTTGTGCCAGGTTGCCGCTCTTTTTTTCTGTCCTGCTTCAAGATGGTGTTTTCTGAGGTATGTGGGAAGAATAATCACCAAGCACTCGTGCCCATCTCTACCCCCAGTGTCTGTGGACAAGGTAGATGTGAGTTACTGCATCCCTGATGCCTTTCCCTTCTAGTCTGCAGGCCAAACTAGAGTACAGCCCTGCTACCGAGGCTGTGCAGAGAGCCCAGACTTCATCTAGCATGCTGAATGAGCTGGTCCATAATAGGTACAAATTATGAGATGAGTTTCTGTTCCCTTTGAAATGTATGGAAGTAATTTACCAAATAAATACCCGCTTTGAAAAAAGAGAAAAGTGTTTGGAAAAGCTGTTCAAATACTTATTAGTACATGACTGTCTGAGACGACGTGAAGAACATAATACAGCTAGGAATCAAATACAGGGAAGGAAAGAGTCCTTAAATGTTATATTTTCAACAAACTTTGATGTGTTTAGAAACTAACCTTCCTTCCTAGTGTCCTGGCCTTTTATTGCTATCGGCAGCTTGCTTTTTATGTCACTGAAGAATTTATAATGAATCCATAAAAAAACGAATAGTACTTCATTTTGTTTGGAGGAAAATGGGGGACTTCTTTAGTGGATGGACTCTGTGTGGGCAGTAAAGAATACAATGTTGGATGTATGTTGTGTATTGTCCTTGGAGTATTAATTCTGACCTGGTTACATGGCAAATAATGTTGACTGTTATAAAATAAACAAACTCAAGGTTTGCACCGCATGTTTTATAATAATTTTATCTCTTTTCTGTTTGTTTTTGCTGAAAGGTAGACGACTGATATATCTTTGAAGTTATTCTTTTCATATACACGATTTCATATACACAATTTTGTAAAATTAAATTTCGATTTTACCTTTTGTGCATATAGCAACAGGCACTGATATTTCCATGCAAACTTGACTATCCAAATCTACACATCCAAATGCTTAGAACTATATCTAAAGAAAGGTTATGGAAATTGGGATTTCAGTTTTCATGTTAATACAGGAAAGGAAATTGTCATTTAGAGACAGAATCTGATATTTATTTTAGTAGTGTCTTTCTTAGGAAGCACTGGAACCACTTGTGCAGTAGGGAACTGCTTACCAGAAATGGAGATGTCAAAACCAGGCTCATCTTGTTCAGTGCAAATTTCATGTGTTTTAACAGTTGAGCATAGTGACTTAACTTTTTACTAGTGAATTATTTTTCTCTGCCTCTAGCCTGGCTCCTCTAGCATGTGTCTATTTAAACAAACAAACAAAATTAAAAACAGTAACAAGATATTTAATCAACAATATTTGGGGTATCAGTGTACATCCAGAATTGTCAGAAGGCTAATCCCACCTATATTCAGTTCCTGGTTCTGTCACTGCACCTTTGAAAGTGATTTCTTTGTTGTTTTATGCCTAACAGTTAAATTAGGTGAGAAGTAGTTTCCATAATGCATAGCATTTAATAAAAATACATTAATGGACAACTTGAAGATAAAATGTAACAGCCCCACTTAGCTTTGACTATATTTTTAAGTATGGCTTGAGAAGATAAAACACTGAGGAATCATACTAGTTGTCCATGAGAACCAGAATGAAACAGACAAGGAAAAATAATGAAATCTTGTGAAAAGCAGAGAGCAAGTTATAAGCATGCTTGACTAATATTACCCCCCCCACACCCTCCCCCAGTACACATGAACACATGTGTACACAGACTTATTTGCCTTTTTCTAATGTTCACTGTTCACTTTGGAATGACTAAACTGAAAGCTTTGGACCAAATCCTGCAAACAGCTGTGTTAAAATTTATATCCATATATTTTAAAGACTCTGAAGTTTTTTGAAGTGTGAACCATTTCTGGCTCACACTTCTCATCTAGAGCATGTGAGAGCACAATGCCCCAATGGCAAAGAAATGAGAAGTGGCAGTACCCATAGGTATAAACTGTTTCTTCCCTTCATCTTGGAAGAACCCAGCTGCTGTTGACTTGCCCTTTATTTTTATTTTCCTACCATTTTGCAATCTGTTTGAGACTGTATTTCAAGGAAAACTGAATTTGCATCTTAAGCATTCAGCTTATTACCTTTTTGCTCCTTCCTCTTCCCCTTCCCCTTCCCCTTCTCTCTTTTTTTTTTTTTTTTAATATTACCTGTTAGATACATTTCATTGGAGGTCAGAAATACCTCTTTCTGTTCAGACATCTAGTGCAGAGATTCCCAGCCTGTGCTTTATGGAAGCATCAAAGTAGGTGGGCACACCTGATTATTGTTTTGGCACCTGGCTAGCCTTGCTGGTATTTAAATGCTCTATTGTGTTAAAAGACCACCAAATATATATATATATAAATTATTTTCTTGTTTTCATCCCCTATGTAAAAAGCCACTATAGACATATGTCTTTCTAATGGGATAGGAAAGGGCTCAAAAACAGGTTCTTTCAGGGTGACATTCACATTATGAAAACATTTCTGAAATCCTGTTTTATTTATTTATTTTCCTGCTTCCCTTAGAGTATGTGAGAAATAGATGTGAAAGATTTTTTTTCAGGCCACTTTTTTCTACTCAGTAGTACAGTGCTTCATTCCTTTGGGAAAAACTGAGGAACTATATTATAGTAGGTATTGTAATAATGTTATATTATGAGCTTAACAATGTGGCTTTCAAACATGGGAGGAAACTGAAGATAGAAAAAAATACCTCAACAATAGAAATGCATTATTTCTCATATCAAAATAAAACTTCTTCAAAAACATTTCCTTTGCTTATTAAATTTTTCCCCCATTTATTCTTGTCAGTACAGGACACATTCAGCATCTGTTCTCATGCAAAAGCCCTCAGGAAAAATTAAAAAGCTGTTCTTGCAAATTCATTATTATTAAGAACCATAATTCACCTAACGGTTATCTCAGCCCTTCTCTAGCTCTTATCTGCACTCTGTGATGACATTGCCTTCTTGAGCAAGGCATCGTTCCAGTCTCGTCTCATCTCTCCCACCTTAATTTGTAGCGATGCATTGCAGTTTGGTGACAGGCAGTTGTTCGTGCTTGAATAACCCAAGATTTGAATTCTACAGTTTGTGGCATCCATGTAATGCTTAGCAGTGGGTACAGCTGTTAACTATTCGCTTATAAATAATCTTTTTCCCCTCTCAACCTGTCTCCCAGGTAGTGTACCTGTCACCATTAATAACTCATCGGTGGCTCCCCAGTGATTTGGCCCATCACTTGTCATTCACAGTGGAGTGCTGCTCTGGCCTGCTATTGAAGCTCACACGAGCTCCTTTAGCTATTCAGTCATCCCAGCTGCTGCGTTGTTTCATGTTCCTGACTTGCGGGAAATTGGGCTGATGGGTTCCACAGTTAGACGCCTGAATTCTCCCCTGTCATCTCTGACTGTGCACTGAGTCTTGTATTTGGGAAGTATAATGTTGTCTGCTCCAGACGGTGAGAGATGTTACAATTTGCTTTAAGTCAACTCTCACCTGGCCACACTGATTTCACTGGATGTGTAACCCTGGAGTTTTTTTGGATCAGCATATGTAACAATTATGTGCACACATTTATTTAATACTAAATAGTTTGTCTTACTGTTTATTTTTACTGTGGTAGTCACCTCACTGCTGTACATACTCCAGAAATCAGAACAAAAAGTCAATTGAAACTCTGTATGAACCACGTTTGGGAAGGGGAGGGAGATATAAGTGGCATTGGTTGCCACCTTGCTGTATAAAATTAACTCCACTACACATAACAGAATAGTTGTCTCTTCTCTTTTAGAGGGATATGTCTCCTTTCCTAAGGAACGCTGATTGGGGTATTTATTACTACCTGATCCTGTTGCTCAGTAGAAACTTACTGTAAGCATAGTGTATTGTGTGGACAGGAAATCATTCAGGGTCAAGGCAATAAAGAGGCAGGTCTCATGAAAAAGGTTGTGCTTTGAAGAGGCACTCTAAAGTGACATGATACGTGGGTAGTTGCTATATTAGCTTTGTAGCAGCTATGTTAAGACAGTTTGTGCCTTACCTTTTTTGTAAGTAGAAATTGTGGCAAAATAACTTGTTCCATTGAACAACTGTATGTACATTAGTTGAGATGGTACTCTTGGGTTTGAACATGGAGCTTGAATTAATCTCTAATATAATGTTTTTCAGGGGGTACTTCTAACAAATTAGTGAAAATCAGAACATAAGTTAGTGAAAATCAGAACTTTATGCAGGAATGAGGAGCGCATGCCTGAGGAGAGCACTACTGAGTGAAAATGCCTGTGCTGAGTTTGTTTGGATGAGTAAATTGCATCTCCAAGATGCAGAAATCCCATGTGAAAAGATGCAACGATTAAAACAGTCCCATCAAACTTTGCAAAACTCTAAGTCACTGATCATAAGGAGGTATGTCATAAATGAATGAGCACTACTGATTCCTACCAAGAGTGTTACGCCATGTGTATTTAAAGCTTTTCATCTGGGCTACAAGGTAAGTAGCACTCTCTTGTGAGGCTTGCTAAGTTAGCAAAAGTGTCTTGCCCAAAGTAACACTTCACTGAGTTGAGCCAGCAGTTGAAAATTTGACCCCTAATTCAATGATAATGTGATACTAGTTAGCCAGATAACCACCTAGATTATTGACCTTATTGGGTAGGGTGCAAATCTCATTGAAGTCATTGGGAGAAATTCCACTGCAGGCAGAGAATCAGCTTAAGTGTTAGGCATCACTTCAGATTTTATCTGAGGATGTAATGCAGACTGTGTTGAGGTAAGGCTGGCCCCATGTGGAAGGGGAGCTTCACCCTCTGAAGGAACTGGCATGGGTCTTCCTTTTGGGCATCAGTGTACCGGACTGCTCCGCTCTCATGGGGTTGCTGGTTGGAAGCTCTTCTTTTTGTTGAAATAAAAGCTTCTTCATCACAATTAATTATTAAGTGTTCCAGGGCTCTATTATATATTTATATGTTCTTGAGAGCTCTTCTCTTACATTCTCTCTCTCTCTCTGGCATTATAATGTTCTGATAGCTGTTCACTCGCTTCATTGCTCTGTCAGTTTGTGGTCCTCTCACCCAAACAAGAGGACTTTGTATTGTAGAGGGGATCACAAGAGACCAACAAAGGTTGGAGGCATTGTGAATTAGTGCGAGCCAACTCTGTTTTTAATTCTAATAAAAGCAAGTTCTATATTGATTTGGGATAATTAGATTCCACTTTAACTTTTAGAATGCTTTTACCTTGCTGTGGAATAGCTATCCTGTGTGTTTCATGGATCTGATTGGGTACAGTATGACCTAAGTTTATGGTTTCAGCTGTTTTCTGCAAGGACAAAGTTATTTGTCTGCAAATTTGTTATGTATTTTCTTTTCTGCTTTCCTCTCTGTCACGTTTCTTTTTTCTTGCCCCTATGTTGGTGTGAAAAGTTGCTTCTCAAAGAAATCTTTGCATGCATTCATGTGCATGCACACCTTGACTCATATCATCCCGTACCTCTTCAACAGTTGTTCTCAGAAAGTACTTGGATAGCAATACTCAGGCAGCAATGCATGCTGCTGGTTTGCTTTACTGCTCTCTCTTTATTTGGAAGAACTGACTTTATGCTGGACATAGTAGGGTTAAAAAAAGTTAGTGGTTTGGCACTTTCCAGCTGCTTCTCAGGAGAATATAAAGTGCCTGTGGATCAGGTCCAAACCAGTGGATGTTTAAGAGAAAGAGAAAAAAAAGTTAGCTGAAGAGCAACATTCTTGTGCGACTTCGTTACCTTCTGTCGTGTTAAAAAAAATTGTTTTGCTTTACAGTTTTAAACACTCAAAAAAAGTTAGAAGCACCAAATGACCTCCAGGCCTGTTGGCTCTCCAGACTCAGTTTATCAAGTCTCCT
>NC_140126.1:31173959-31186459 GCF_964035555.1 Netta rufina | reverse complement strand
ACTCAGTGCACTCAGTAGCCAAGCTTATAACAAACTCTGCTAATGCTAGGCTTTAGGCTGCCTAGAGGCCCTGCATTATGCCTTTCAGGACTGCTTTCATTAGCAGAGGGGATGACTAGAGCCCAGCAAATGCTGTCATTGATCCTCTCACACTGAGTGCATGGATGTGCAGCATTCAGGTCACAGCCTGCTCAGCTTTGAAGCAGCTCCATTTCACACTCTTGACAGCCACATACTGCCAACTTGCAGGAGCTGACAAAATTCCCTCTCCGATCTGATTCTGTGCTCTGTGCAGCTAACTACGTAATTCCCCATGGATGCTGCCTCCACTAGAAATATTAGCACTTGTTTACTGGTCCTGTTGACATAAGAATTCTGCAAATAGCTAGTGATTCTGATACCAACACTCCATTTCATGCATTTGTGTTTTTGCTGCTTTTCTTGCTGCCCACTTTTGGAGAATGTTTTAGCTGTGTCAATGCTAAATTGTTTTCTGAAGCAGCAAGCAGGCTGTACCATCTTCCTCAGAATAAAAGTTAGAGATGGTGATTAGATCCAGAGTACCCACAGAATTATAGATTTTTTCCTTTTAACTGGGACTTTGTAGATGGAAGGGAGTTTCAAATCCAGCAAAGATGTCAACTGGCTTGTATATGAGGTAATGGCATGGAAGTAGCTATTGTATATGGTACCTCAGAGGCCATCCAGAATAAAGGTCACATAATAAAGGTTCCAGTTAGAGCAAAACACAAAAGGAGAATGTAAATTATTTAAACATCACTTTTTAAGAAAACAAGACAGTACATTTTGCTGAAAGGCTGGATCTTTTCCAATGCCATTGATACTTTAGAAGTATCCTTAACAAAGGTTTACAAAAATCCTGGTGACCGAAGATCTTGTTCCCAACGATACACTGATTTTACATTTCACTGTCTTTTGACATTCATGAGCTTATGCTGAACAATGGAGATCAAAACTGGTCCAAAGGAACTGAATTACTCTGTAATTCAACTCTCAAGTTGAATTGCTCAAGGAACAAATTGCTCTCAAGGAACTGCTTAAGTCAGGCACCTCAGTGTAAAGATTTCTTGGTTTGGTTTTGAGTCAGAATAAACAATGGTAGTTGTTCCACTGTGGGAGAGAAGAGTTCCTGACATCAATCAAGTTCCATTAATGTAAAATCAGTGCAAGCTGAGAATCAAGTAGGTTAGGCCACGTGGTGAGGAAGGTAGGCTCTGAGCACATCTTTGTGTTTCAGTTTCTCCTAATAGTGGTAAATGAGCCTTAAAAAGTTGGATGCTTCGACTTGGCAATTTTTTTCCTGCAGTATCTGGAAAGGTTTTCAGTTTTTCTTTTTTTTTGAAATTGATTTTGTTTTCAGAATTCAAAATCCTGAAGGTCCATTAAAAAAATACCTTCAGGTGATCTCTATAATCTAGCAAAGTATCGACCTAATGAGTCAATCAGTTCCCTTCAAGGTTTTCAGCCCAAAATTTCTGAGATTTGTTCATCACTACATGACACCATCTCCCAACTTATTTCCCACCACCATTTTACAGTATACCTGTCTGCCTTTTTATTTTCTTGCCCTCTTTGATTCTCTTTTACCTTGTCAGTAAGTCAACTCTTTTCAACCTCTGGTTAAGCTCTTCATTTTTCCTGTTACCTGTAATCATCAACCTGTGCAATCCATTTTTTCCTGCTTTGCCACCATCTTATTTTCTACAGAACTACTTGGAGTGGAGGGCGCTGCAGGGAAGTGATCTGTTTTTCCTGATCTGTCATCTTCCCTGGAACAGCAGAAAATAAATGAAATGAATACAGCTCCTTTGTACTTAATATCATATCTCTTTGGATCTCTGATTCACTTTTCCAGACAGCCTAGTGACAGTAACCTAGGGGTGTTGGCAACTTTTTTCACTGGTGATCATTGATTGGAGTATGTGGATCTACAGTTGGTAAGGAGCTGAACTGTTAAAGTGACACATGTGTTAAACTTGAAGTGGTTTTATTGACTATTTTTGTGGTTCAGCCCTGGAATGTCAACTGCCTGTCTCAGTGTAATCATTCAGTAAGAAGGGGAGAAGGAGGGCAGAGGACAGAAGTGGAAAGGCTAACAACTTTTAATTTGCTACTATTTAATTATTTTAATTTGTTACTATTGTAAAGCCAGTTAGCTTTACAATGGCCATTAAATTGATGACATTATACACCTCACTGATGCTCCGGTAGCCTCAACTTCCTTCTCAGAAGAGTCTGGGGAAAAACAAATGTTTCACAGTTCATGACATATGCAGAGAACTACAGGAATGCAAGACTAGATTTAGGAGTTGTTCAGTATAAGACGTTTTCATTATGGCACACCACTGTGACAGAACTGAACTAGTTGGAGAAAGCATTCCAATTTTCATTAAACTTGGGGCCAAGATATCCTTGTCAAACCTTGAAAATGAGATATACCTGTGATAATTCCTGGTGGATAAAACTCCCTTTCCCCTCAGTTAAAAATCCTGTTCCATATAATGAGAGTCACAAACCTGAACTCAAGTTACTTCTTACCACCAATACTTTTGGACATTCTGGTGTGGTCCTTCAATAGTCATTTCTAGCAGAGATTTTCCTTTTCATATAAATAACTAGTCAAGTGTTGGGGAATCTTACAGTCCTAAACCCCCATGGAAAAGTCTGATACCACGACCTACAGAAAGCATGCCTCTTCTTCTCTTTATTCCAGTGGAGATTGAAGTGGTTTTCCAAATTAGAAGAGCCTGAAGAGATGAGACACCACAAAAAGCCGATCTCATGTTACAGTGAAGGCATGCATGTGGGATTAGGAAGTGATTTGAATTTGGACTCTCCAGTCCAGAGCGCAGCCTATGAAACAGTGAATTCCTCCACAGAAGAAAAAGCTGTTCAATTGTTTATATTTGCAATATAAAATGAAATTGTGTTTTTATTGATAAACAATGTTAATTACAAAAAAAAAAAAAAAAAGTCAGTATTTCATTTGAAGCTTTTACTTTTGCAAAAGAGGAAGATGAGATGGAGGGAAAGGAATGTATTGGATGGTGGCTTTGCCTAAGAGAGTGAAAGGGATGTAATAGATCCTTGAAGGCATTTTTGGCAAATAAAATTTTCAGCTCATGCAATAGCCTGACACCAGAATGGTGAGCATCACCAGAAAAGTTTAAAGAGGTAAAATGTAGGCTAGAAAGAGATTGGATGGAAGTTTCCACTAAATACAACTCAGAGATCTGAAAATTCTGGACTTCTTATTTTATCTCTAATTAATAGTCTTTCACCTAACAAATAACTTGTAGCCTCACTAATGTTTGTGGCTAAACCAATAGAGAAATCTGTAAAAACATAGTCTAAGAAAACAAGAGTTTAAAAGAATCACTAATGTTCCTTCTCTACCAAAAATTCAGAAAAATATATTTTATATTAATTGAATATAATTTAAGGTGACCATATTCAACAAACAATAAGATAAGAAGATGAGAAGTTTTCCTTAGAAGAAAAAAGAAAAAAAAAAAGAAAAAAAAGATGGAAAGGAAATAGTGTGAATAGTAGAAGATAAAGGATTATTGTCTTCAGGGGTTTATGAGTAACCTTCATGTTTAGAAATCTGATGAAATCCAAGCTTTTGAGTGTTCTTATTATATTATTTTCAGAAATAATTGAATGTGCAAGAAGACAAAGGAATAGGCAAAGAAGTTGGAAAGCTACTGATGTTGATTTCTGAAAAGGGGCATGTTTAACAGTGGCCTAAATATCACAAACATGCCATACATGTATACCTTGTATTAACATTTCTTACAGTTCTTTTGATTCAGTAGTATACAGGATTGGGTGTGGCATAAATAACACCAGAGAAGGAACCACAGGCAACACTTCGAAGTTTCTTGGAAACAAAATTTGTTTCGTCTGCTAATGGCAATTTCTTGAATTTTTTTGTTCATCTCCATACCTTAGATAAAACCTCCAACCTATCCTTAAACATTATATAAAACATACATGCATACAATGTGTGTAACATGTAAGTATTGTGCAACACACAATTAAGGGATATTCATGTCGCAAGGTAAAACACCCAATAGGCAGGATGCCGTACCTGAGATCACATGTTGACTTTAATTTACTTCCCTTGGATACGTATGTACATGACACATTTCTTGATTCCATGAGCGAGTGGTGCTGGGGTGTTTTTTCTGTTGTTTGTTTTGTTTTGTTTTGTTTTGTTTTTTCCAGCAGGGGCTACTCAGTATTTATTTGGTCCTTACAGTCTACTGGATGATCCCAGGGATTCTTCTGGTTCATAATATAAACCCTACTCTGGCAATAGAAGTACTGGTTTACTTTTGTACATTTCTGTGACACTTGCTGAAATAGGTAGAAGTAGGTTTGCAACACACCAAAGAAATTTTTTCCCCTACCTCCTCACAAAGTAGCTATTTGTATTTCTAGTTTGTAAGAAAAGAATCTTACAATATATCTTATAAAAGATAAATATTTCTTGCCACTTCTTTTGGCATTTCTTTTGCCAGATTTTCAGGAAACAGACAGGATGAGAGGCAACGGACACAAACTGAAGCACAGGAAGTTCCAGCTGAATATGAGAGGGCATTTCTTTCCTGTGAGGTTGACAGAGCACTGGAGTGGGTTGCCCAGAGAGGTTGTGGACCTCTCTCTTTCTCTGGAGATATTCAAAACCTGTCTGGATGCCATCCTGCACAACGTGATCTAGGTGATCCTGCCTGGCAGAGGGGGGTTGGACTAGGTGATCTTCAGAGGTCCCTTCCAGCCTCAGCCATTTCGTGGTACTGTGTTTGGTCTGTTCCAAGTTTATTTGATGTCAGTGAACATTTAATGTTCCTTCCCATCCCCTTATATAGCGTGCATCAGTCATGATCTGGAAATGCCACATTCTCTCTACTGACTTTATCAGAACTCTAGCCTACAAGGTTATTTATGTTGGACATACTAGTAGAGAGGAATTCCACACAAAATATTTTACCTTGATCCTGGAAAGTGCTCGGTTTCATGGAAATATTTACCTCAATGACACAGAAAGGAGCAGACACAGCAGGAACAACCTGAAGTTCATTAAGAGCCTTAGAAGGGGTAAAATGCCAGGAACGAGTGTTTGACTATGCAGGATTAATAGACATACTGCCATTGTAAAGGAAGAGGCACAGGAAATTCTTATCCTTACAATTTATTTGTACGGTAGGAATCTCCAGAGCCACAATGCAGATTTTGCTTTTCCATTAGAGCTTTGTCCTTGGCCTTTCTCTGTCATCTTCACCTCCACCTTGTTCATTTTGGAAACAACACACTAAATCTTCAACTAAATTCACCATGCCCTTCACTAGTTCCTAGTTCAGTCTGATTCTTGGTCTCTTTATTTGCCAGGAATCTTTCCACTTTTTTCTTGCAAGCCCATGAGTTCATCTTTGTGGCTATTAGATAGAGCAATTGCAGGGAACTGCCTCTTCAATCCTAGCTGCATTAGGTTGGTGAACCTTCAATTCAGATTGAAGCTTTGGGGAATTTATCTCTGGAGCTGTAGAGTGATTTGCAAAGCATCTGAGAACATGCTTACATCCTGACTTGATGATATTTGATCTGGTTTCCATGGTGGCACAAGGACAAGCATGGGCAAGAAGCTCAGCACAAACAGACTCGAGTCAGGAGAATGAAGCAGATGTTTGTGACAGGTAGATTTCAAGATCTTTATGTTGTGATCACTTCCAAAGTCTTAGCTATTGCTGTTTATATCAACTGAGGGTCAGAGCTGATCTGCTTTATTGCACAATGTCATGATAAATCTTTGAGAACAAATTGACATGGGAGCTGTTAGAGAGTTTAGGGGAGTGATACAGAAGCAGTGTGGTAGATGTAGTATAAAAAAATATAAATTATGATGGGTGTTGCTTGTTATGTAAAAATAATAGGATTTGGAGTGTCCACATCTTAGTTTTGCACCAAGACAGCCTAGCATGTATGGCTGATACTTGCTGACTTGATCACCAGAGATCTCACTGACCTTGACAGCATTATGACTCAGACTTTCACATGGATGAATTGTTCCTGAACAATTTCTTCCAAAGTACTGGGCACAAACAGTTCTTTTACTTACTTTATGTCAGGTGGCTACTGTTGTTTTTCAATGCTCTCTCTTTCTACAATCTTCCCTTCCCTTCCCTTCCCTTCCCTTCCCTTCCCTTCCCTTCCCTTCCCTTCCCTTCCCTTCCCTTCCCTTCCCTTCCCTCCCCTACCCTCCCCTACCCCTCCCCTCCCCTCCCCTGCCCTGTCCTGCCCTGCCCTGCCCTGCCCTGCCCTGCCCTCCCCTCCCCTGCCCTCTCTGTCTCTGTTTCTCCCTTTCTCCCCTTTTCTCCTTTTTCTCCATTTTCTCTCTTTTTCTTTTTGTTGTCATTGGCGCTGGACTATTTTATTACAAACACTACAAAAATTGTCAGATTGTGGTTCCTTTCAGGCTTTCATTATTTTTTTTACTTAAAGAAAGGCAGAAGAACTTTCAAATTTAAGCATAGAAGTAAACAGCAATATTTCTGTTCAAGTGGAAGTCTGCGATATTATAATGTACTGTGATGCCTTTATTATGTTATCTGAGAGAATAATGAGATGTTATTAAAATCATTATTTAAAATAGTAGCAATTTTTTTAGATACTGAAATATTTTGTTCACTCATGCTGTCAGTAAAATTAAATGGATACAGTAAAACTGTATGTAGTTCTGGGCTGTCTAACAGCATTTATTTATTTATTTGGTAGGATTTAGTATTACTTGAACATGGAACTTTTGAGATACCAGAGCCTGAAGCCACGAAAGTTTTCATTATTAAAAATGAAATGTTTTGCACTTTTTTGACACAGTATACCAACGTGGTGAAGAAATTCTGTTTTGTTGTTTTTTTTGTTTGTTTGTTTTGTTTTGTTTTGTTTTGTTTTGTTTTGTTTCCCGTAGGTTAGAAGTCAGAGACTATTGTCCTAGAGACTTTGGGCCTACAGCTTCTGTACTTAATAGATGGAATTATAAATCCAGAGAAGATAACTTTTCAGTGATACATTAGCTTGTCTTGCAGTGTTTTAAGTGTGCTGTCATACATTCTAATCATTCTACTCTAGTGGAAGAATTTTCTTATTGTGATGTAAAATTAAATTATTTAGTAAAATCTTACTGTAACAGCTAGGTTCATGGATTTAAAGGAAATAGCAGGATTTGTCTACATTGCCTTACTAAAGACTGTATTTTTAATCGGATTGTATGAAAACTGAGAAATCATCATACCTAACTGTGTCTTGCTGACTGATGGGAGATGGTAATAATACATAGTATTTGCAGTATGTTATCAAAATTACATATGTTGAAGAGATCAAATAATTTTACAAAGAATTAATTTATTTTTTATTCTTCCAATAAAACCATAATCAAAATTCCACTACCCACATGAAAGAAAGGAGTTTTATAGGTAAGAATAGCTTTATTAATTTCAAGGAAGAACTTTTGTATGCAGATACTCAGAACACTGGCCAAAAATGCCTTTAAAAGGGAGGTAGTATTTTCAGGTGGTTAAGTGAATGTTTTTTGGGTGGTTAATGGAAAATCTGGATATTCTCCAGATCAAATCATTTTGGTTGGTAAACATATTGTTAAGGAGATTTTAGTAGTTTAAATATTATTGATCATTAATATAGTACTCTAAAATATGAAAGATTTGTATTTAAAATTATATGAATAGAAATTTTCAGAAACTTCTCTAGTTTGCACAGAAGTTATAGAAGCAGCTGTCAGGTGCGTGTGTAGCATGAAGGTGAGCTGTGCGATAGCTGTTGTGGGAACTATAATTTTCAGGAGCCATGTCTGGTGTTACTGTCCTATCTCACTGGAAATATGATTAATGTTCATGGATTGAATAGCATGGGAAGTGTTCGGAGATGCCTTGAAATTTTCACATACATTAAGGTGAACTTAAACTGAGATTACACTTAGTCTGTATAGGAACATATTTGTGTTTGAAATCTAAGATGCTGTAAATCAAGTACAGAAATTCTCCATTATTTTTGTCTTGCAGGTGTTTTATGGTCTGAAAATTTGTAGCTACATTTCTGGACCACAGCTCTGATGCTATAGCACTGTTTATTTATCATAATTCTGCATTATTTTTTTCCTTTCAAATATGGTCGATTAATCCTGGTTAGCAAATGTATAAACTATCTCTCAGTTGTTACAAAGTACAGGTTCCTCTCTATCACCTAATGAGACAGTTAGATGGACTGGCATGAGAATTAGCAAAAAGGTTTCAGTGACTGTGACTGTAACAGGACCATAAAAAGCAGATTTAACTGTAAAGGTACATTGGTCAAAGAGTCACCTCAATTCTGTAAGCCTAGTTATCCATATATGGAATGGTGGGGTAAGAACTGAAAATCCAGTAACATTGTTTATTAAGCAATTATTCATATATGCAAATTTATAATTACCTTCCGCATTTAGGAACTCTTTGGAAGTGTTGCAGCAGTTCTCAGGGCTGTGCAAGTGTTTTTAAGAAAGTCAATCATAAAAAATAAACTTTCCTATCTATGAGCATTAAATCCATGTGTCATTGTTCTATAAACGTACTCCACTTCTGATATGTTTCTTTATATTCATTGGGAGTTTAAATAATGTGCTCTTTAAATATTGAAAGCAAATTTAAATATATGTTTAAAATATTTTTCTTTAAAAATCTCTTTTTATGCTGTAAAAAAAGAGAATTCTTATGGAAAGTAAGTGATAAGATACTTCTTACACAGGCCATACTCCTTGTGTGCATTAAAAGGAGCATGGCCAGCAGGTCAAGGGAGGTGATCCTCCCCCTCTACTCTGCCCTAGTCAGGCCTCACCTGGAGTACTGTGTCCAGTTCTGGGCTCCCCAGTACAAAAAAGACAGGGATCTCCTGGTAAGAGTCCAGCAGAGGGCCACAAAGATGATACAGGGCCTGGAGCATCTTCCTTTTGAGGAAAGGCTGAGAGACCTGGGTCTGTTCAGCCTGGAGAAAAGAAGACTGAGAGGGGATCTCATCAATGTGTATAAATACCTTAAGTGTGGGAGACAGAGGGATTTGGCCAACCTCTTCAGTGGTTGGTGGGGACTGGACAAGGAGTAATGGTCATAAAATAGAGCACAGGAAGTTCTGCACCAACATGCGAAAGAACTTCTTGATGGTGAGGGTGACAGAGCACTGGAACAGGCTGCCCAGAGAGGTTGTGGAGTTTCCTTCTCTGGAGATATTCAAGGCCCGTCTGGACGCCTACCTAGGCAGCCTGCTCTAAGGAACCTGCTTTGGCAGGGGCTTTGAACCCAATGATCTCTTGAGGTCCCTTCCAACCCCTACAATTCTGTGATTCTGTGATTCTGAGAAATATTAACTATTGAATTAACTATTGAATGTGATGTATAGAGGAACTGAAAATATTTCAGTCTGCCTAGAGACCAGTGTCTTGGACAGGATTTCAGGACTTAACTACTGGAGATACAAGTGACACCAAAGGTTCTATGATATTGTGTTTCACATCATCGTTAAGCATTGCAAGATGAATGTTCATTATTTTTTAAGATAATTTATTTTTATATAAACAAAAAAGGATCCATATTAGAAGACTTTATTGTAAATTGTGCTTTTTGAACAATTTTATGTGTGACAGAAGTTCATTACTGGTATGAGTCCTTAAAAGTAGTATATCTAAAATTCAGGTTTATGGTGCTTTAATGGAGATAAAAGTATCATCTTAGCCTCTACATTTTTTCTTTAAAAAATTCCTTTGAGGCTTTTCTTTTTTTCTTTAGCATGCCTCTCTTCCCAGGCTTTTGTGTGGTACAGGTTTTCAAGGGTTAAAAAGCCAACTTTGGGTCTATAAATCAGAAGACAGTTTTACTTATCAGTGCTGTTTTTCACCTCAATAGATTACTGATTCTGTCATTGGTGCCAGGCTCTGCCTTATCACTTAGCCATCAGCCCTGCATAGTGGAATGCTCTTTGTTTGGATTATTTACTTCTACTATAAACAAAGATTAGAGCAAAAATTTCAACTACGGGACCCATGCACTGTCAAACTTTTGCTGGAAAATCACTGTCGTGTGTTACATAAAGTTGCTTGTTTTTCAGAAACACAACTGGAAGTAGGACATTAGTTTTTTTAGTACCAGAGTATTTCACACATGGTAAGAATGATACGTAAATGACCTGGACTTTTAAATCTATAAAACCTTTTTTTTTTTTTTTTTTTTTTTTAAATTTTAAATTGCAAAGTCACTTATCAAATGTGAAACATGGTGAATATTTTATATATAAAAAGTGAACTGCAAAACATTGGGAATTTTCATTTGATGAATTAGCCATGATTCAACCAATATTCTTTATACTGAATATCATATGAGATTTCTTGGATAAATTGGTTTTAGATTAATAGATAACAGATTACAGATAGCATTCCTTTCATGGTATTTCAGTCATCCTTCCTACTGGAAACCAAGAAATGTTCAGAAAAACTATAGCTGGAGAGCCAAAGCATTCAGATCCTTGAAAGTAAGTGGATGTGTGTTACAACAGCAATTAATTCCAGTACCACTTACTGAGTTCATGAATCCCAGATTAACCAAACCATTTATGGTTTTGCATTCATAACTATAGCTGGCATAACATTTTATATTTGGAGATGTCTGCTCAAGGTGTAAGTCAAAGGCATGAGGATCTTCACCTCTTTGTCTGTACATTTCTGTCAATTCTCCTCATGGGAAACTCAATAGTGAGCTTCGGTGAAAAGTGACATATGTACCCCAAAAAAGCATAAATTCCACTTCAGTTTTTACTAGTTTTGCCAAGAAGGATAATAATTATATATATATTTTTTTTCAATATTATTTTAGAGGTTTGATTAGTCAGACTATGAGGATTTTTTTACTTTTCAGAGATACCTCTTCTAAACCTACTTGGGCCCAGGAAAGTTTAATCAGAAATGTGGTTGCGCTTGCGTACCACCTTTGCCTTTACTGAGGGGAATATACAGAGAAAAAAAAAAAAAAAAAAAGTCTTTTCTATTCACAGACTGTTGGAAAAGCCCCTTTTTGCTTTGGACTTTAATCTCTCTTTCTAGAGAGTCCCACTTGAAACTGTTGACATCCTTTTCTGGATAAAATCCCTGGAAATTTGGAAATTAATGATCTTCTCTCTAAATGTATTTCATGGGATAATTAACACATTAACAATATATACTATAAAGGTGGCACATAGATCGGCCAGTTTTATTGATTAATAATTGCAGTTAAAATACTTATAAAGGTAGTACTGAGCTGATGTATACAGAGATACACCATAACAAGGGCAAAAAGCATCAGTAAATCACCCATTCCCAAACTGTAATGTTAATATAAATCATATATATAGCTATATTCTATAAAATTTATCTATAGTATATTACCTATATAAAAATTATAAACTTGTGCATATTTAATTTATTGACTACTAAAAAAATTCTGCTATGTCATGAAATATTCTCAAATCAAAGTGATGCAGAATCATTCAAACATCAATAAAGGGAATGTACACTTCATTGGAATAGTGTGTTATACTCTGGTTTGAAAATCATCTGGGAAAGGTTGTGTTGCTATGAATATATATTTCATTAGCTAGTCCACTATCCACATTTATTTATTTATTTATTTTTATCTGCAGGAAGATGAAGTTAAATAATACAAACCACAGCTATCTGTCTGAAACAAAACTATTTTCTACTAAATTTCTCATTTTCTTTATTAAATTTCTACTAAATTTATCATTTTGTTGCTGCCATTTTACAATAATATGTGCAGTTTGCTTTTAAATTGGAGAAGACTACCTCTTTCCTTTGGTGAACTACAAGAGAAATGAGTTGTGTTATGGAAATGACACAGTGGGCTCTTCTGGTCTCAGAATGTCTCAATCCTTGAGCCTCTACCTCGACTTCACTATCATAGTCTTTAAAATTAGTGAAAGCAGCCTTGTCAACGTTATGCAAGACTTATATTTCCATTACATAACTGTGGAGAGGCCTTCTAGCCACCACGTAGTTTTCCCTACAAGTGTGCAGTGATTGTTATAACAAGAGAGTAACCATCTTCACAGAATCACAGAATTTCTAGGTTGGAAGAGACCTCAAGATCATCGAGTCCAACCTCTGACCTAACACTAACAGTCCCCACTAAACCATATCCCTAAGCTCTACATCTAAATGTCTTTTAAAGACTTCCAGGGATGCTGACTCCACCACTTCCCTGGGCAGCCTGTTCCAATGTCTAACAACCCTTTCGGTAAAGAAGTTCTTCCTAACATCTAACCTAAAACTCCCCTGGCGCAACTTGGTTAGGGAGATTCTTACAAAATGGTTAGGGAGAGACTGTGGTTTTCTATAAATGATAAAATGATAAAATTGGCAGAAGTTACAGATAGAATGGTAT
>NC_140126.1:31056459-31171459 GCF_964035555.1 Netta rufina | reverse complement strand
AGTTTTGGATCTTCACTGTTCATCCACCTTGCCTTCCCACAGCTAGGATTAGATAATGGTGCAGCAGAGAGTACAGAGAATTGGCGTTGATTTCAGTTATATCTAGGCTATAGTATATAGCTATAATCTACTCAAATCATTTCCTTTCTTTTGATTTACTGCTAAGACATACTCAAGAAGCTGCAGAAGTTTTTTTTGTTTGTTTCCCTGTTTTTGTGAAACTGCATTACAGGGGCTGTCATTACAGGGCCCTCATTACAGGGCCCCAAATATAAACCTGGTCTGCCAAAAATACAGGATATCAATATAAACAATGCATTTCACATCTGTGTGGTGGCCTTCAGACAATGCATTGGGAGTTCATTGGGAGAATGAGAAAAAAATAGAATATAAGAGGAAGTGTTATTTTGGTGATAGCTTCAAGTAATACTTCTGGTGGATTTTTTTTCAGGATAAGTCTCTGCTGGGGTTCAGTGCTCTCTTTGGTCTTATCCGAATGGCATTTTATCAGTCAGACAAAATAGTATTAAACTATTAATATTGTTCTGCTAAAATGGATTAGAATAAAGATTTAATGTGCTACTTTCTGTGAAGAGCCTGATACCCACCATGTAGTACTGTAATAAAATGGAAACAAATGAGCCAGCTCGAAGTTATGGCTCTCTGTGGTTTTTAGGTCTTTCATACATTTTTATAAAACATACATGAGAACTTCTGAATTGTTAAATTGGGTTATTTAAAAAAAAAAAAAAAAAAAAAGAAATTGTGTTCCAACATGGATCTAAAGTAAGATTCTGTTATGTAGTTCCATTTGCATTGTGAAGTACTAACACTTCAATAACATGAATACCCTGTCTACAGAGCAGAATTTCAAAATAAATAATTATTTTACATGCTTGAATGTATGCTAAGATAATGGTGTGTTCTTTAATCAACAAGTTGCTGGTCTTGCAATCTAAATAATCTATGCAAAAATATCTTTGTTTCTAAATACTAAGATTTAAAAAATACATACTGATGTATGCGAACAGTAATAAAAACTTTTCACATACAGACACATTTGAAACAAACTAAATGTAGCTCCTAGTGTTCACAGAAGGGCAAACAGGATGGCTAGTGAGTAATAAACATGCACTTGAGTAATAATGGCAACGATTGGTTTCATGTATCAAACTGAAAGTGGAGTACCATCATCTTCTCCCACAAAATCATTATTTTTTCTTCATGTAAGGCTATTGAAGGTTTGGGGACTTTTTTAATTTTTTTTTTTAATTATTTTTATATTTAAAATAATCATTATACTCTTACTAAATGTCTTTTCCTCTGAGACAGCAGCAATTTTTTCAAGAGAAGGTTATTAAGGATCTACTACCAGGTCTGGTAATTTAAGTTTAGCACTTAGCATTCTTTCCCTTCCTACAGTATTGTAAATGCTGGTAGTTTATTTTTACTCCTAAGTTAGCTTTGCATCAGAACAAACATCCCTAAAATGCATTAGCCTTACAGCAAAGGAGTGGAAACCTATGAAGCAGGAAGCCTGACAAAGTCTTCAGGGAAATCTTGAGTGCTTTTGGGAATGATTTATTTTCAAAGGGCTTAAGCGAAATCAGCTCCAGTAAAGATACAAATGTTTCATGCAACTTGGAGGGAAAAGACATTGTGGCTCTAGGATGGACTTTGCCTTCTACAAATTATTTCACTAAAACCGCAGAACACACCTTTGTATTTTTGCTGGCTTTCATTCACAGAAGAACATAGGTTATATAGGGTGTGACAGATTTTATTAGAAGTCATAAGATAAAGCATTAAAAATTGTAAGTCAAGACAGACTGTGAATATGCTAGGCAGCTGACTAGATGAACCAGGTATAGGAAGCATAACCCTGGGGATTCTTGTACTTTTAGGTCAGAAATTTTAGAGTAACAATGTATTCAGTCTCACAGACCAGAGGGAGCACTAATAGACATGAATGGGAGTGGTACTGCATCAGAGCTCCCAGCTGCAAGCTTGTTTCAGCAGTTCAGCTGGTCCTGATGAAATAATAGGGGAAGTTGAATGGATTCTGTTTGCAAATAGGACTGATATCTGAAGATACCTGTATTGCATAGACAATGAGTAAATGACAAATGCACATGTGTATGTCACAGTCAATACTGTGCAAACAAGCATTTGTGCTGTGCGTGTGAGGAAAAGTATGAATGTCTTTCCAGAGGGGATGGACTCTGTCTCTCTTCCTCTTTTATTCCTCTCTTCTAAAAGAGATCAATTATGCCTAAAAGGTACATAAATATGTATGTGTATATATATATATATACACACACACATACATATAGCTTTTATATATATATATATATATATATATATATATATATATATATATATATATATCCTTTAAATTTTTAGTTCACAGATATAGTCTGCAAACTCTAGATGACAGTATTTGTGAATGGTTATAGAAATGAGTCACTTAATAATATTTTCAAAAAATCTCAAGTTGGATCTTGAGTTTCATTTCCAAGTGACTTAGACATTTAAGAGTTCAAATCTTTTTCATTTTTAGTGAGGTTTAGGCCCCTAAATTAAGGCCCAGGCAGGTCTTTGACAGTTTCCTTGAGTGCCTTTTACTACCCATAAAACAATAATTTTGAGATAGACATCTTGGTTCTTGACAGGCATATGCCTTAATTCTTTACTTTCTGCATTCAGTTGCAGCTGTTCACAACAGAGGTAACTTAACTCCCCCTGATTCTTATCCTTTTCATCATGTAATCATTCCCAAGTCAACCAGCTTTTTTGCTCTGTCAGTAGAAGTGGAGCAGAACGTGTTCTTTGGACCAAGTGCTGTATGCCTCTACAGTAAGTCCTATTAAAGAAGACACTATATTTTTAAACACACACACACACACACACACACACACACACAAAAAAAAATCAACAACAAAATAAACCAAACAACAGCAACAACAAAACTGAAAATCAGTTTTAAGGAAGACCAATTACTCAGCTCCTAACTTACGCTCATGTTGCTGCTGAGATCACTATTGTTCTCTGAAAGTACAATTTGAAAATTGTTAGCTGGTAAGAACAGCTAGCAAGTGCTACAAACTTTAATGTAGGTATATCCCCCTGAAAGCTCCTTAAGTCCTTCTGTTACTACTCTCCCTAATCAAATATGTGTATTTACTGCTGCTTAAGGTTACAATGTGGAGCTTAATGTTTGAAATTATACAAGATGAGCTGAGATCAGTGTTTCTGGTTCTGGTCCAGTGGATCAAACAGTGGACAAACATAACATGTAGTTTATGAATGAGCAGGATACATGACTTGATAAGCTTTTATTCTGAAGCATAAAGGAAGTGATGTACAATGTCTTCAGATAAGACCTTCTTATTAAAATAAAAGGTGAAGACATTTGCAATTAGCTTTCCTCTAAGTCCTATGTGTAAATATTTGTGTGTATGTGAAAGTATATAATATATAATATATAATATATAATATATAATATATAATATAATATAATATAATATATAATATATGTTTATATCTATCTATCTATCTATATTTATTATTTTTTTGGTGTGCATGTGTGTAAAATTTCAATTACCAATCCAGAAAACTTTAGAGTTTGAAATGATTGATCTTGGGTAGCTTGCTGTATAACCCATAATATGCATTTTCTTCAGCAGTTAAATAAAATAGTCATAAGATATTCCTGACAGTAAACTGAATCAGCTCTAGGGTTCATGAAAGAATGAAGGCTGCATGCTCTAGGTTCTTTTGAAGTACACATGGATGACAAATAGCAAGATGTGTCTCACTGTTAGTGGATGAGTGAACTGGAGTGCAAAGTTCTACCATACATATGGAGTTCTGTTTTCTAGCAATGAGTCATACTGTCTTCACCCTCAAATATTTGTATTTAGATCCATTTAGAAGTTGTGACTTGTGTACATTTTTAGTGTTATGACGACAGTCTTTTAACAGTTCTAGTGTAAATAAGTGACTTTTCATCCCTTAATTTTGTCAAAACAAATTGGATTTTATGTACGTATATCTTAATTTGTTGTTGTTGTTGTTAATAAAACAGGTGAGCTCTCAATTGCTTTCTGTTGTTTGACCAAATTACTGTTCTATGACTTGGTTTTCTTGAAAGGAATATAAAAAAAAAAAAAAAATAGAGAAGGAAATATGCTAATTACAATTAGTCATGAGACATGTAGCTGTGTTCACCCTTCAGCAGATCAAGTGTCATGCAAAACAGCTTTACCAGGTAAGTAATGCCCTGTTGTTTTCCTTAGTATTTAAAACCCCTATATCAAATGAACATGTATATTCCTTGACTTCAGATTATGGTATGTATGTGACTCCTGGTGCATACAGGTTTCTTAACATGTTGGAAGAATACACAAATTCCTAGAATGCCAATTATTTGCCTGATAAATGATATGGTAGCTGAAAGTATTCTCTGTAGACTTTACAAAGTTGCAGATGCAGCCTCTCCCAATGTGAGCAAAGGCTGACAGAAATTAAAAGTTTTCTTCAGTCAAACTTTACAGTCCTCTTTCTGTTGCAATTTATGGATTGGCCATTGTGATCTCTTTATATCTTGTACCCCAAACCTGGTAAAAGTGAGGGTAGGCCTATATAATGTCTGACTTTATCAGACATTTAGAATTTTCTTTACCAGCAGTTAGTTGTGTCTTAAAGTTGTGTCTTAAAGTTTGCATAGTCTGCACTTTGTCACTTTGGAAATTAGATGTCTTCCAAGGCAATTTGTTCTGGAGAGTTTACAAACTCCCGTGGTTTTCTACAACCTACCCTACTTCTCTATGAGTTAGTAACTCAGAACTTTCAGAAATTAAAACTATCTACATAGAGATAGCTGAACATTTTCCATATGGCATGATAGGTATACTGTATGCAATGGTCCAGTAGGATAATTTTCACAAAAGGACTTGAAAGAAAAAGGTTTAAAACTCCAGATTATAATTACATTCACAGCAAGAAATGTCCAAACTAAGATACTTTCCATGGTAAAAGTTTGCTTCCTCTGGTTATCTTCCAATCACTGAACAAAAAACACATAAAGACATAAGAAATACCTGGAGAGGAAAATGTCTGTTTGTTTTCCACACAAACAGCTAGAGGAATATAAAAAACATTTTTTTTTAAACCAATGCTGTCCTATCTTAACTAAGCACAAATGATCAGAAGTTCCAAAGCAGAATGGTCACTTGGAGAAACCTTCTGCAGTTTTGAGATTGTAAGCAATTAATGATACTGTAATGTCCAGAAGACATAGTATAGGAAAACTCACGAATTTTGCAATAATCTTAATTGTTTGCCACCAGCTGTAATAAAGATTTAATAACAAACACTGTAGACCAAGATATGCTTCTAAAATATATCTAGTTTTCACCAATAATTTTTCTTCCACAAAACCAGGACATTTAACAATATGTAGAATATGCAAAATGTTACCACATGCTGGATAGAAATGTTGACCCCTTCTCCTCAGACATGTGGGGGTATATGTTTTGTTCCCTTACCAGCAAGTACTTCAGCTCCACTGTATTTCCTGGAACTGGGCTGGTGTCTTAAAAATAAATAAATAAATAAATAAAAATAAAAATAAAAATAAAAATAAAAATAAAATAAAAATAAATAAAAGAGAGAGAAAAAAAAGAGAGAGAGAAAAGAAAAAGAAAAAGAAAAAAAGAAAAAGAAAAAGAACAAGAAAAAGAACAAGAAAAAGAAAAAGAAAAAGAAAAAGAAAAAGAAAAAGAAAAAGAAAAAGAAAAAGAAAAAGAAAAAGAAAAAGAAAAAGAAAAAGAAAAAGAAAAAGAAAAAGGAAAAGAAAAAAGGGCAACATACTGTGTATGCCAGCTAGCTTTGTTTTTTAACACATGATTATTTTATTGGGGTGTACATTAATTAATCCTGAAATAAGATCCTGTGTGACATTCAAAGTTGTGTTGAGTAGCACAGAGTTTAAATATTTTAGTTTTACAACTATGTTATGCTGGCAGCAAACAATAGCATCTCAGTGAAGTCAGCATATGAACACTGCTTGTGATGACATCTGGAAGGCTTGTTTTATCTATAAGCACAGTTGTAGACAAATGAAAGCAGACAGATGTAAGGCTGGTGTGGCATCTTCGCCTCAAGCATTCTCTGGCTGTACATTTTCCAGTGTGTCAAAAACAGGGAGCTTTTTTCTGGAATAAAAACATTCTGTCACATCTGTACACCAACTACTGTGCTGTCTTCTCTGAGCTCTGAGGTGTAAAATGGCAGATATTGTTCAAAATTTAACACAAAGCCAAATTTCAAAACGCTGAGAACTACCTGAATGTTTGGAGTGTGAGTCACCAAGGGGCAATAAAAAGTACAAATCATGAGATTACATTGCTAGCCTTATTAGTACTGTCTGTCAGGGGAATGCTGTTGGTGTTTATGGCAAGGATACACAAATATTTCTAAGAGTACCTTTCACACTGATATTTCATTTAAGTAACAAATGTGTTTGAGGGAGGATGAAAAAAAAATTCTCTCTGTAAAGCAGGGTCCGTGAATGCCTCATTCTTTAAAAAACGTAGCCCAAATTTTAGCACAAATCATACTCATTATGTGGAGTGACAATCTTAACAGGCCTGATGCTTTTCTGTGCAGATTAATTTTCTGAAGAGAAAAATACTCTTTGCTTGCAGGAAATAAGTGGGGAAGAAAGTGTAGGGATTATTGTATGAGAGTTTTTTGGTGGCTTTATTTATTTTTGAATGAATTAATTAATTGTTTTGCTGTAATTTTCACCAGGGATCTTAGCTGATACAAGCAGTAAAACTCGCAGCACCTTGCATGGAGCATGCAATTCAGGCTTACGTCTCTGGAGGTACATGGATGAAATGCTCTGTCCAGGGTTTGTGTCACCTAAGCTTTTGTTAATTACATTTAAGCATATTTTTAAACAAATTGGAAACTCTGGATAGAATCTAGAGTATGCTAGAAAGGTTTCCATGTATTGCGTCCTAAGCTAAGCAAAGAAATATGTTGATCGTTCATAGATTTACATCAACAATAATAGAAACTGCAAAGAAATAAGATGATAACAACCAGGAAAAAAGTCCAGAATCCCTCTCTGCCACTTTTGACTTTCTCAGTATCCTTTGCCTAAACAGAAGCTGGCAGCTTTCCACTACAGCGTATTTTTCTACTGTGGAAGCATCAGTAGCAAAAGGTGGTGAAGAGCACAAGTTTTTTAGTAATAAAGAATCATTACGCTATTAACCTGGGAAATACACAGTTGTCCATTTCCTGTTTGTCCCCACCGCAGTACCATCAATCTATTCAGAGTGCTTTGTATTCAGAGCCCAAGGGCCCCAGATAAGTGCCTTTGTGTACATAAAATGGCACTTTTTTGTTTTACATGCTGTTAGCATAGGGCAAAGGAAGTGAGTGTGTAATCGCATATGTACAGCAAATAGCCATTTGTACCTGCAAGGAGCAAATGGGCCCTCTCAGATGGATTGGTCGGCCTTTAATAGCACTTGAGTGAGCTGATAGGCAGACATAGATGTACCTGTTACACCAGAGACCTGAGGCCCTTGTACCTTTTGCATGACTTTTCACTTAAAAACTACTGTTTGTGGTTCAGTGGCTCCATCACTCTATTTGTGTTCCTTTGCTTGTACTGCTCCTGAGAGTCCTGGTCTTTAAAATTTTAATGCTGTAATGCTGACCCCTTGGTAATGTTCCCATATTGGAAAGCACATTAGCCTTAACTTGAAGGATGTAGTTTAACAGCCAGCAGTAAATATTTTACTTTGTTCTTCTGAGCATGTTTTTGTCTGTTTGTTGTTGTTGTTGTCTGTTTGTTTGTTTGTTGTTGTTTGTTTGTTGTTGTTTGTTTGTTTTTTAAATATCCAAACTGTAACAGAAGTAGCAAGTCCTATAGTCAGACCACAGAACATAGTTTCACAGCCACTAAAATTTCATGTTTCATCACCTAGTTGACTGAGGAAAGGTGTGAAGATGGAGGGACTGCAAAAGCTGTAGATACACACATGTACGCTGACACATCATCAGTTGCCTGTACAAAAATAAAGAACTATGACTGATTTTCTGGGTTGTTTTATTTTGCTTTTCCTTCACTGCAGTAATTTTGTTGCATTGTGATAGCAATGCAACACTTTTTCAGGTTAGTATTTCTGACTTTTTCAGTATATCTGGGGTAAGAGCAAATAGATGATCATGTTGCTTTGACCTGCATATGATGCACTGAGAACCCACTGCAAACTCATCTTATGTCAGAACTACCATAAATAGCTAACAATTGGCTGATCTTTTGCTTCCAATACAATAAATCTACCTTTTCCCAATTATTACATTAAATTTTCTGTGCATGTGGTTTATAAAACATTTTTAAAGTCCCTTTTCTGTAGCTTTTTTTGTTGTTTGTGTATCACACAGTTAATTGGTAACCAATTTTAATTACAAAAGTAGCAGTACCTTTTTTTTTTTTTTTTCATATCTATATGTAGTTTTAATATTTATTATTTAAATTCTGGAAACATTCAGAGACCCAAGCCAAGAATTTGCGTGTGCTTTTGCAAAAATATGAAAATACACAGTCAGTGCAGGGCTACCAACATATACCAAAAATAAGTACTTTGATATGTTTGTATTCACATATGCTTTTGCAAATATGTTTATGGAAATACAAGAAATTAATATAGTGAATAAATGGCTGTTGGCATCTTCATTTATTTTTATTGATTTGATTTTGCTTATTTTTTTCACATTGTATAGGTTCTTAGTTCATATAAACTTTTATCCAACTCTATCTAAGAAGGACAGCTTTGTCCAGAGGAGTGAAGATAAATCCAGACTTGCTATTTTGTGTAGCACTGACAGTGTGCTATGATCTCTAAGTAATGTAGCATGTAACAAGCATATGCTAATAACAGTTTGGTATTGGACTTTCTAATCTATGCATGTTGACTGTGGTTTTTGACCACCTTACAAGAAAGCTGTTGGTTTGTGTTTCTGTTTTAAAGACCTTGTGGTAAACCTACTAAGATGATCTTCAAAGCTGAAGGGTGCTCTTTTTTGTGCTCTTCACAAGTATAATCCAACAATCTGGCATAATTCAATATGACTGACAACAACTTTTAAGGAGAACCTCAGAGCTGAGTCACAACAGCAGCAGCAGCAGATACTGCAGGTCATTATAGAAATTTTTTTTGGAAAGGCTGTGTATGCTATGCTTGGTATTAGTCCATGCTTTGGGTCTTATTCTCATCCGGCTACTGTTTTGTGCAGTTGGAGACGGTTTCTGTTAATATTGATTACCTTATAGAGATGTGTTTTCTTCATTGTCCCTACAACATTGAAATTCTGCAAGCCACAAGAACTACTGAGTCTGAGATTCATCTCACTTGCTGACAAGTAAATATGATTCTTTACAGATTTGTGTCAACACAAGGTAGAAAGGATTTTATGCAGTTTCGTTGGTTACTGCTGAGTCTAAATGATATCAGAATTTTACTCAGTTTCACATCTAGTTAGATCTTTTCCTCAGTGTGAACTTGCACAGGTACCAAACATTCACTTATTTACTGTGACTGGAGACCTCGAATTTAAACATGAAAAAATGCTCTTAGCCCATGTGAGAAAGCTGTGTTTATTATTGTTGTTGTTGTTGTTTGTATTTTTATTTTACTTCCTTTTATCATCTCTGAACACCATGAGAAATTTTACCCTTAATTTTTTTCCAAACAAAAATAATACATTGTATAGTTGTACCATTACAGCATTGAAGGAGTATTGAAAATGCTCCACCTCATTCATCATAGTGAAACAAGTTCTTCTTTTAGTATATGAGGACACACAAACATGCACAGAGGCATGCACAAATGTATAAACATTACTAGTATCATACTTTTATTTTCCTTACAATGGAATGAAGCTAACCTTCTTTGCCTTCATCAGTGCCCTCATTTTTTTCCTGCTCAGCTCAGCCAGTAACTGTCAATACTCCAGGACTGCTGTTTCTTCTTCTTTACACTATTTGACAAGTTCTTTATTCTTATTGCAAAATTAGATTTATTGTAATACTTAATATGATCCTTTTGATGGTACAAAACCACACTTGAATCCTAATGATTTGCTCTGGTACAGTCCACCAACATCCAAGTGGCTAATTTAGGTCTTGTGCTTCCTCAGCTAAAAAACACCTGTACTGGAGATGATCTACACTTATTACATCTAACCATCCTTTCATCTTATAATTTGCATTAAAAGATGTTTTTAGGCAGAACATTCTGTGTTCACTGAAGGATAAAATCAGAGATTAAGTAATACACTATGCACGAAAAAGGCAGCAATTTAGAATCTTTCTGCCTGAGTGTTTTAAGTTTTGGTATTTTCATCTTCCACATATTTTCATTTTGACTCATTTTTCTTTGTGTTGATATAAATCTGTAAAGATTCATATTTACATGTCTGCAAGTGAGATGCATATCAGACTCAATAGATCTATTTTGCAGAATTTCAATGTTTTAATGAAAATGAATAACACACCTCTCTTTAAAGAAATCAGTGTTAACAGAGACTAGATAAAAGCACTCATCTAATGCAGTCAGATGCTGTACTAACCTCATTTTTATCAATAAATATATGATTTTTATTGGTTTTGCTGCATTTCTGTTGCTGTCCTAGCTGCTTTGGGAAGAGCTTCTTAGGCCTAGAACATTTCTTGCAGAAAAGTGTGGTCAGTAATTCTGCTTCGTGGAAGAGAGTAGGTGGCCAGAACGCCACCTGAGGAGTATGAAGAAACAAAAATACGATGGCAGAAGCAAAAATAAAGAGAGAAATGAGGAGCAATAAGTTTATGAATTGTAGTAGTGCTGTTAATTAGTCTACTGCAGGACAGAGAAAGATGCTGTGGTGCAGCCAAGGAAGGTTATTAGGTTATTACACAATTGAATTGTGCTTATTTCTCGTTAATTAATCTATTATTGTGCTGCATTGCCACTCACCTTGTGCCAATATAATAGGCACGAAGTTGTTGTTTTGGTTTGGTTTTAGAATGTGTATTGTTGGGTTTTGTTGTTGCTGGGTTTTTTTGTTTGTTTTTGTTTTTGTTTTTTTGTTGTTTGTTTGTTTTCCAGTGTGAAAACTCAGGGTATGTGGACATTATTTTTGTCTCAGTCAGGGACAGGCTGGCTGATTTTGTCTTTGCCTTTCCTATAGCAGGAGCCTCAGCTGCGCTCACAGTTCAGGTACTGAAGCTTTCCCCAGACAGACCTCTACTACTTGTACAATTATTGTTTTCAAAGGGTGTTCTGGATTGGTCCTTAGTTAAATTAATCTGGTTCACTAAGAGGGAGAAAGAAAAAAGATTAGGTGTGTTGTGAATATGAGATTTAACATAACTTTGACATTAATTTCTCTTTTCTGCATACTGACAGTGGTATTTCATTCCAGAGCTTGCACTCATTTTTGCTTTCATTGCTTTACTTTTAAAATGTTTATTAGCCATATTGCCAGCCAGTGGGTGCAGACTCAGTGGGACCAGAAGATGCTTTTGATCCTTTAAGAATTCCTAATTGGTTTTGTATGATACATTTGGCAGAGGAGTTATCCAAACCCATTAATTCAATACTGGTAAGGAAATGGACTGTAATGATGGTAAAGGTTGTTATCAGAGAAAGGGTAAATACATTTGGCATGCATCCTTGTACTTCATTATTTGCACACAAATATCGGTTTGACTTGGACAAGGAGCATTGGAGGACACGTCACCATGTGTCCTCATAGAGAAAATGACTTCCTTTTGAATTTTCAATAGGGACTTCAAACATCAGAAGATTTCTATATTTATGAAGCCTGGCAGTCTCTTCATAGGGAATATTGCAATCAAAATTGCAGTATGAAACCTGTGGCAGTCCCTTTTAAGTTTGGAAAAAATAGTTTGAAAATACTAATATTTTTCCAGAACATAAGCTGAAAATTGAAAACAATTTGAGTACTGTTGAATAACGAGAGATAGAAAACTAAATCAGATTAGGTTTTCATTGATTAAAGTACAGAAAGTTCTGGTGTTTAAATCCAGTGAAAATAGTGTATGTTTCCACCTTTAATGTGGAAGCATTTCTATAAAGTGTGTGTTAATAGATTATGCTTGTGCTTGGCATTATGAAAACAAAAGCTCTGAAGCATTGTCTCTTTTGATTGGACACACAACAGCAGGTGAAAGCATGGTGACTTTGCTCAGACATGAGTACATTTGATTTGAACCCTTTTAGGCAGGGTCCCAGACATGCTTTTTCTCCCTACTTTGGCCCATGCAAAATTGCCATATATGTTCTCTAGTACTTGGCTCAGACCAAACAAACATCATCCCTATCACCCAGCAGAAAAAAAGTGCACATGGTTTGTGCACACAGTAGAAAAGCATGTATTTAGGCCTGGACTCAGGAATGGCTGATGTTCAAACTTGCTCTTCTGTGCTAAACCAAGGCTGGTCCAAGGGTTTTCACTTGTTTTTATTGGCTTCACTAAGGCCAGATTTGAACCCTAGTGTTTTTAGCATATCATTACTCATTAAGATCTTTAGCAAAACACATGACCGTGTCTTAAGAACTCTTCCTAGAAACTTAATAGCTAACTGTATGTAAATATTGATAAGGTGTGTCTTAAATGATTGCTTCTCTTAGGTTTCTAATATGTATTTGAATTAATTATGCATATCATGTTAGATATTTTTCATGAACAAAATTCTTCCTGTCATAATATTAACTCTATATATGTATTTAGGTTTATATTTTTATTTACTTCTGAATCACATCTTCACAATACAAAATTGTTTGTGATTGTGATTTGGTACAGTGGAGCTTCAGAAGGATTATTGAAGACCTGCAAAAACTGAGATCTAACTCTCTTTAAAAATATACTAGCTAATAACACTAAGCCAGCTTGGATCCTATCAGCACTGAGCATGAAACATATTCATGTGCTAGGGAAAAATATTTCAGTAAAGTAGTTTTCAGTTCATGAGAATGTTCAGTTAGATTGGAGGTAAAAACAGCAACAAAGTTCAAACCAAGCTTTTATTTTAGAAAATATTTTAGGAAAAAAAATATTTTACAAAAATAACATACTCTACAGCTGTGATGATTATGAGGGGTGAGGTGGAAAGATCTATGTTTCTGCTCTACCAGATACCAAGACAATCAACACACTGCATATGTTTAGCAGCATTAGGTCAGTGTCTATCTTCCATTGCTGAAAAATGAGGGAGAATCTGCAGCTGAAGCAAATCATATAGTTGCTTAAGAGATCTCAGATTCGAAGACCTGCTTCAGACTTCAGATGTTGGTTTGTAACAAAGTAGTACAATCATCTATTATGCAGGTTTTAAGGTGTCTTTAGAATGAAAGGTGTAGCAGCAGCAATTGGGTTGCTTGAGTAATCAAGCAGTGATAAGCATTAATACAATTCTTAGCACTGAAGAGCAGTTAAAAATATAGTTTTAAGCATACTCTTGAATTCTTAATTAGTTGCTGTTGAATTAGCTTTATTTTGTTTATACAAAAATCCAGATGCTAATATATTCTTATACTCTTTGTACTTGTCTTTATACATGTGCACATTTGAAATCTGTAATTTTTATCTAAAACTTTAGGATTCAACACTTTTCTACTGTATGATGCAAGACCTTTTGAGCCACTGCTAAAAGTTATTATTGGGAATGTAAAATATGATGTTGTGCCTGAATCCTATTTCTACTGACACACTTTTTTTTTTTTTTTTGCCACTCAAATGACAAAAAGATGCATAAATGTAATTTGCACTGTCTGTGTTACATATTTTTTCACTGGATGACTGAAAGTTTTAGAACTTTTTCTGATGCCATGTGCACTGTCAACATTTAACTTTATAGTAAAAATGAAAGGCATCTTACAAAAACTTCACCCATGTCTACTATTCGTTGAAAGATCTGGGAAAGGAATAAGCAGAGAAAATGTGAATGCTGTTTCATTTGGCATGCAGTTCTAGCAAGCTGAGATGAATGATTCTAACTTCCTAACAAGTTAGTTATGCCTGCACAGTTCATAGTGAAATGATTTGACTACAACATTGGGAAGCATTGATAGACTTCAGGGAGCAGGTACAGTGTGCCTTATGTCTAGTTAGGAGGCCCATCTGTATGAAAAGGGAAAATGATGAACTACGATCATTGGGCTGATCTGCAGTGTGAGCCAATTATTATCTTTGTTTTGGATCACCACTGCTCCTGTGTTTTGATTGCAAAATCTAAACCCAAAAGGGGCATGATTTTGCAAAATATAAACCACCCATAGCTCTACTCTTTTCTATTGACTGAAAAAGCTAATAAATGAAAATAAATTTAAGGGATTTACAGAGTGATGGCAATGAGAAGCAGATCCCAGTATAACTTCAGGAATCACAAGGCTATCAGTCTTCCAGGTTCTTGCTGCAATACAGTACAGGCTTTAGAGACTGTTCTTTCCTTTCGAGCAGTGGCTCTTAGAGTAGCTTTTTCTGTTGCATGGTAAAATATTCCCAACATGCATCCTGAATTGCACTGAGGAATGAGGATAAAAGACAATGTTTGATTTATTAATTTCTAGTGGATTAGAACTACAAATGTTTGCTATGTTTTTAATTTGAGAAGTAGAGAGAATCACAGCAGCTTTTAATTATGCATTTTGTGTAATGCAGCCCTGAATAGAGCAGAGCAAAATTAAAATTGTGGATCAAATGCTAAATCTGAGTAGTGACTGAAGTGAGCTGTAGTGTAATGCTAATGGTTTTGCGTCTTCCTGGCATTATGTCAATAATAGCTCTAATCACATTAAATAGAGAGCCCATTACCTTATTCTCTTCAGCAGCATGCACCATAGCAACATATTGTGAGCCTTGAAATAACTTGAAATTTCTTTCAAAAGCATTGCTGTCTATGAGCTAAGAAGGGTGTGGTTTTAAACATCATAATAAAACCCCTAAACCTAGGAAAGCCTTCTCTGTATCTTCTTAATTAAGCCCCTGTTAGCATCCACTTAATTTAGAACTTGAAATTCTACCTATTGCCAGATTCTGGTAATTTTTGTGAGAATCTGTGACAGTTTTGTGAAGCAGTGTGTTTCTCACACTGTCTGTACCTGAAAATTTAGCTTTTACACTATTTGCTCTTAAGGGCAGGGAACTTTTCAGTCAGATTTATTAAATGATTTTTATGCCAACCTGTTCCAGCAAGTAGCATTGCTTTTATATTGTTTTATGTGCTTAGAAAAAACTATGACCAAATTAACCAAGCTTCTTCTGTGGTTCATTTAGCATTCCTGTCAGAATATGACACAGATTAAATATATGATTGTTCCTAAATATTATTAAAAGAAAAAAAAAAAAAGGCAAAAACCAAAACATAACATATTTTTGCTCAAGTAGATTGATTCACAAAAGTCAGATTTTATATCCAGTTACACTCAAAAAATATTATTTGAAATCCTTTGAAAATGATAGAATTGTTCACAGTTTATACTAGTATGAATCAAATGAGAAAGCCAAACTCTACCTTTTGATACTCACACGTCTTTTTGTTTAATTCAGTAGAGACTTCAGATTTTCACAGGTGGTGGCAAAATTTGGCTATTGTAACCCTAGCCCATTCTATGCTGGATCAGCTCATTAGCAGCTAACTTCCTGTATCTCCCAACACAGGTTTCTTGTCATAGCTCATACATGCTCTTTTTGCTCTCTACCTTCTGCTCTTGAATATAGTCTGTGCTTTGTTGGTGTCTCTATTTCTTTTCAGGTCTCAGCTGAAAACATTCTTTTTACCTGTGCCTCTTAATTTCTCCATCTGCTGTTATTTACAATATCAGTGTAACACTAGGATATAAGTCCGTGCAGCATTTTAGGATACAGCTTGTTTGAAAGGTTCTGTACTAAATAAAACTGCATTTTATGTCAACACAGAGAACTATATCCTGGGTATCCCCCTAACATATCTATAAATCATTCACCACATAAATGACGAACTCCATTTGATAACAATTTTTGTGTCATTTACTAGTTGTTTGTGGTTTGTGTTTTTTTTTTTAATTTTATTTATGCTGCATCACAAATAGTAAATTATCAGAAAAATGAGACATTTGAAACATATCCTAGATACAGCAAGAGACCAACTGTTGCAGGGAGACCTATCTTCCAATATCGTGTTTAGTCATTCTCATTAACTTGCTTTATGAAAGAAAGGAAATAGGTTCATTTAGCCATATTTGGTGAAATTCTTTTCAAGACAGATAGTAGAAAAAACAGTGGATACCAAAGAATTTCCGGGATTCAAGGGATACAGGGAATTTCTTACCTGTTCTTACCATTTATAGACATTAATGGTCCTGGCTGAATACAGCTGTATTTACTTCTGATGTGTTATTAATGTGGACAGGGCAAAGTTCATATGCATTTTAATTATCTGAAAATTTTCTAACATATTTTTTAAAACTTAATTGAGGTCCAGAATAAAAGACAAAATCTATTGTTTTAAATTAAGCATGAAGTGTTTAATATGTAACTTGAAGTTCTAGTTTTCTGCTTGTACTTGCACAGAAATCTATTGCTTCTCTGATTGAAACTAATACAAATGCCATGCTTACGAAAGGATGGCAAGTTACCAAGCAACTTACTAAATAAATAAGATTTAAAAAATTAAATATTAAGGGAGAAAACTTTATCTAGTTTGATCACATCATAAGAATTTATTTTTAACTTATGTGTTTACTATTTAAAAAAAAAATGGGATTTTTAGGAAAAAAAAAAAAAAACAACAAAAAAAACAACTTATAAATCAATCCACAGTAATACATGGTGGGTTATAAAATTATTAGAAGTACCACACACCTCATAATTTTGCTTTTTTTTTTTTTTTTTTTTTTTGTCAAGCTGCTTCAGAGTATTTAAATGAAACAGTGAAAGCAAAATTATGTTCTGCCCATCACGAGCCATTATTCTCTCTATCAAACATGAACCATCACTGCAAGGAAGAAGAATGCCAAACCTTTCTTACTAGTATCACTGCAAGGAAGAAGAATGCCAAACCTTTCTTACTAGTATCTATCTTACTAGTTTTCTTACTAGTATCACTTATACTATGGTTATGGGCCAAAATTTTTGAATAAACTTTTGGTTTGAAAGATCAAGATGTGTCTTAGAGCTTGCAAAAGAAAAAACAAACAAACAAACAAAAAGTCATTAAAGGAAAAAATGTTGAAGGAACTCACAAAAGGTTATATGTGTAGTTGTGTTTTTGTTTTCTATTGACATATACATAAAACATGTATACACAAAACATGCAGGTAATGCCTATGAATCATGTGCACCACTGAAATAATGGATCTCAAGGGTTACTCTTTCAAGGGGATCTCAGCCTTGCCTGCAGAGAAAAGATAGTTTGCTTTGTATGCATGTATATAACTGATGACCAAATATACACCACCAGGAAAAATGTATTCCTGTGAATTGCCTACTGTGTCTGGGGCTGCATTAAAAGAATCAGTTGCTCAAGGAAGCTGAGTCTCCCTGTCTACTCCACTCTTGTAAGAACCGACCTGGAGTACTGTGTTTTGCTGTAGGGGAACCCAACAAGAAGGACATGGATGTGTTGGAGCAAGTCCAGAGGAGGTCCATGAGGATGACCAGAGGGCTGAAGCACCTCTCCTGTGAAGACTGGCTGAGGGAGTTGAGGTTGTTCAGCCTGGAGAAGGGAAGACCTGCAGAAGGGCTGACCTTAGAGCAGCATTCCAGTACCAAAAGGGGGCCTACAGGAAAGCCAGGGAGGGACACTTTGTCAGGGATTGGAGTGATATGACAAGGGCAAGTGGCTTTTAACTAAAAGAGGGTAAGTTTGGATGAAGGAAGAAATTGTTTGCTCAGAGAGTGATGAGGCACTAGAACAGGTTGCCCAGAGAAGCTGTGGATGCCCCATCCTTGGATGTGTTAAAGGCCAGGTTGGATTGTGCTTTGAGCAACGTGGTCTGGTGGGAGGTGTCCCTGCCCATGGCAGGTGGTTGTAATTAGATGATCATTAAGGTCCCACCCCAAATCATTGTATAATTCTATGGTTTCATGAATTCAAACTTCAGAGTTTTCTAAAACACATGCCCAACATGTTAGCTTTCTAACAGAAGTAGACACAAAGAGTAGCCTTTGTGTCTCTCTCAGACCTTCCATACTCCTTCCATTTACTCTTGATAAAAAGGACGTCTCCTCCTGACAAAAAATGGACAAAAGCCAGAGTAGATTTCTTCTTACTCCATCATTTTGGCAGTACATTGCTAATTCTCTTCTTTCAAAATTGTATGTATTTTTAACTACGGTCTCGATTGGCACATAGCCTTACTGGCTATGGTAAGAATTTCAGATGGCATTTATGGTTACTACCCTCTTTCCATATTAGGTCTTATAGCATATGCATGAAAGCCAATACCAGAGATTTGATTCCTATTGCATTGCTAAGCAGTCAAGATTCCTGCAGTACTAGCATGCTGGTTGTATAGATATGGTAAGTATTGTGTGGTTTTCTGAGAAATTTTGTGAAGTGTTTTCAAAATTATGCATTACATCTTAATTATTGCACAATTTGAGGTGATTGCTTGCATGAGGACAGTGTTTTTTTACAGCTATTACTTAAATTTTTTTGAAGAATTTTTAAAATTTTGAAAAAATGTCTTTTATTTATCTTTCTGTTGTGAATAATAATAGCAGGAATGATATGTTTGAATTTCTCATTGTTTCAGCTCTGATAGCATGTAGGCATCTGGACAAAGAGTCAGTGGTGGAAGATACGATTTTGGATATTTTGAATTTTGAATTCACTTTGATAGTCTCTGTTTCTGACAATATCATCAGAATTAGAAAAGCATAGAGAAAAAGGAAAGACTGCAGCATTGTAAAAACTCTCTGTATTGTTTTATCAGTGAGTGACAGAATGCAAGAGGGCTTAGAGTGTCACCAGTACAATTAGGATTTTACTGTATTGATACCCAGCCTCAGTCGGCAAAGTATACAGATATCTAATCTCCATATTTAGAGTTTACACCTTCTCCTGACTGCAGTCTGTATGTGTATATCTGCTTCTAGAAATTAACTAATTTGGGCCCTGGCTGCATAAGCATAACTAACGTGAGCAGTTTTGCATCAGCAGTTAGTTGCATTGGCTGTTCATCTAAGTTAAAATAATTGCATATATGCAAGGCTGAATTTTAATTTTTGAATATGAGACCTTTTAAATAAAAGAGAAAAGGAAGTGATGTGTTCAGCACCATGGCTCAGAGAAAGTTATTGTTCTATACTTCCAGCCACTTTGAAATAGCTTTTGGACATGTGGTGTATATATGTATGTAGGATTTCTTCCTATAAATATATAAAATGCAGGTGAAACAGAAATTCTCTGGGAGTCTTCCCCTTCCCCTTCTCTCTCCCTCTTTCTCTCACTTACTCTCATTCTTTCTCCCTCTCTCACTCTTTCTCTGCTCCCCTTCTCTCCCCTACTTCTTTCCTGCAGTCCCTTTCTCTGTCTCCTCTCTCTCTCCTTCTGCTCACAACATGTAAAACACCAGCAGTCATGCACGGCAGGTTCATAAAAGGTGGGGATTTTTCTAGCTTTCTGGCAGATAGAAGACATTGTTATGGGCTGAACACTTATATCTGAATAAATTCCCAGGGAGGTTGAGAACAACTGACATGGTAGGTATGTAAAACCGTGTAACTGACATCAAGGCCTGTTGCACTTTTGTAGCCTTATTGAACCAGTGGAGCGCACAGTCCCCAGTGAGGCACATGTCACCAGCATCTGCATTCCTGACAAGCACTTGCACCTGAGATCAGGGGACACTTACATACTTCTTAGTCCTGCATCACTGAAGCTTTATCACAGATTTTGAAAAGTGTATTTCTGAAACTAAGACAGCAGCTTATGTGTGCTGATCAGGAGTAGTGGAAGGAGTCATTAGAGTGTAAGGTCTTCAGCAGTTTTAGGGATCTTTTTAAATGTGGTAATTATTCTGCTCAGACCCAAAATGAAATTGATTCATCTTATGCTAAAATTATACAGATACCAAATAATTTTAAAATTTATGGAGTCTATGTGACTCAGTTATATTTTCTCTGAAGTTTCTCTAGAACATGGCATATCCCACCCCCTTTCTTTCTCCCTTTTTTGTCAATTAGTTCATTCTTCTTTGAAAGTCCTGTGCAGCAAAAGAAAACTGTTTCTCTTACTTCAGTCCAAATATAATAGCAGTCAAGTCAAGCACAACACAAAATCCAACATAGATAAATGACAGAAGAGCACTACAACAATGCCTTGGATATCCCACAAAAATAAATAAATAAATAAATAAATAATCAGAGAGTGCCAAGTCCATCAAAGTTTTCTGCAGTTCTGCTAGGGAATTCTGCCTCAGCATCATTCTCTAGAGATTTTGTCTCTACAAGGTAGTAGGGTAAAGATCAAAGAACTTTAGATAATATGTAGAATTCTCTGGGAAGTGTAGATAAAATGTGTGAAATGTTTGTGTGTGTATGCATACTCCTGTAATTATTCTGAAGCTGTCCACTGTCATCTGGGTTTATTGATCTCTGATACAGAGCCTGACCTAACAATATACTTTGCAGTATATGCCTATATTCCTTGAGCACTGGCTAGTCTTCTTGTGGTGAATCTGAAATTCCACTACAAGGTTTAAGGGGAGAAACTCTTGTGGTTTATGGCATCATCAGTACCTTCAGATGAAAATGGAGCTTTATGGAAATCGATTTTTCTTAGAGGACTATGTAGAAACAAAGTGCTTAAAAATACTAAGTGAATGCTGCTTTTACTTTCTGGCACTGGCCCAGTCAGTGTTCACTTTATGGATGGTTATGCTATGGGTGGATGTGCTATAGCCACAGCTCTCACCACTCTCATTAAAAAATAGGAAAAGAGGTGGGTGAACATGGCAGTGACAGAAGGACTACACTCCTGCTTTATTCTCTCTCATAACTCTTACATGTAGTTTTCACCATTTCTTTCCAAACTTCACCTGTCCTCCTGCTGTGAATCTGCTGCTTTACTTTTTCTCTCCTTGTGTTACTTTACACCCTGGAACTGCTTTTTAAGAACAAGGCAACTTTGCTTTAACCTAATAATACTGCGTCTCCTGTAAAAGGTGACTCAAGTTATGTAGACACTATAGTACCTTTGTGTGAGTGTAAATTCAGTTTTTCACTCCTTTAAATCAGTAAAAATGCAGGTGTAAGACATTGCAATACTGCATGTTCTGACCTACTGCCGCTCCTGTTTGCTGTGTCCTTGCTGCTATGTTTGTACCACATTATAATTGTTTAAACATGCTCACACTGCTGTGATGTTCCTATGGTGAATCAAGCATAGTAATCTGATTTGATTAATGGAAGATGTGGTCCCTTCTTTCAAGCTCATGTGGATTGAGACCACCACATTATAGGTAACCTTGCCTGTTTAGCTCCACCAAATCAAATGAATTACTCTGTAGTTCACTTAAGAAAAAATATAGAAGAAACATATCCAGGAGTTGATTACATAACACTAATGCTGCATTCTTAATTATTTGGCAGCAAGCTACTTGCTAAAAGAACTGCAATACATACAGGTATGTTTTAAATAATTTATAGATGATAAGTCTATTTACAGTTACAAATTATAACTCCAGTAACTATGAGTTTTACAGACCCCTCTACAGGTTTGACCTTACTGTCCTGTGTGGGCAAAACTGTTACTGACTTTCTGGCTTCAGTTCCCACTTGTCTTTTTCAAGACAAGGAATATGGCCTATCTGTACAAGATCATCTGTGTTATTATTGAGATTGACGCAGGCTCAGTTGGTCTTTCTATGAACAATGAAATAGAGTCTTGCTTCCTTCACAAAACTGTTTAAACAGTTTCATTCCAGACATTGCCATCACTGAGGGATGGGTGAGAGAATCTGTGATTGCTGAAATATGCTTGGTCATTTCTTTTCTACACCATGATAGAATTCCCCTTCACTCCGTAGTGTAATTCAGAGTGAATTTAGCCCTATACGACTATTTTGTTTGTATGCATGTTGCTGTCCAGACTAGTCCTTGTTTTATTTTGAAATAGGCATTTATGATTAATTTGGGGTCTGAGCTGTTAATCTGTTAAATTTCTGGAGTTAGGAATGTATACTCAGAATTGCATTTCCAAATAAGACATATACATGGGAAAAAAATATATATTTAAAAAAAAAAAAAAAAAAGACCGTTAATTTTATCTTAATAATTTATTTTGGCATCTCAGTAGAATGCCATAAATAAATAGGGTATAAAATATCTGCATCATCGTGTCTGTGGCCTGAGGAGTTTCATACACTACCATAACTTAGTCAGTCTTTTGCTTTTGGTATACAAAATCAAAACTAAGAGGTTTGTAATCTTCAATGTATTGATTTTTTTTATTATTAAAAAGTGAAAGTTAAAAGGCAGCTCTAAATCTGTTTTATCACCCACACTTGAACCAACTTTGGATGCCATTTCTAAGCATTGAGGATGTGCCCAAACATTAAAAGTTACTTTTTGCTAGCATTTTGCTAAGCTATTCTTACTGCTCTCTTTTTATTAAAATAATTCATTTTATTTGCTTTGCAACAAATAGTTGTATTCAGGGGAGTCTCTTCTCTATTAAGTGGTCTGTCCCCTAGGTCTGTCCGCTGACACCCCTAGGGCATCTTGTAAAGTTATAAGAAACTTGTAAGTATGAGCACTGCTATTTTCTTCAAAGTTTACTGTGTTACTAACAATCTAGTGTTTATTGGTATCCATTTGGGAAAGTGGGATTGGTATTTTTATTTGAGAACTATTTCACTTGGGAAGTTCTGAACATAATAAGCATGAATGAAACAATCACAATGTAGTGTGATAAAGTTTGCTCTCCAAGAGTGTGAATTAGAAAAGACATTCCTTGACTGATCATGGCTTACTTATCTACATATCGTAGAAGTGAATCCTTCCAAACATGTCTTGCTGTCCTCCGTGATAAAAAAAAAAAAAAAAAGGAGTGTGAATTTTGCTGGAACCCTCTAGATGACTGCTTTCAAAGTCTGTCTTTTCTTTCCAGTTCTTTCATAGTTCAATTCCTATAAAACCTTATTGCAGGACAGATTTCTTTAAATATTCATAAAGCCCGGTCAAGTTCACAGTAAGCCTTTTTTCAAATATACAGATATTTAGGGCTCCATCAAATTCAGCATTTCAAAATCTGTGGTGGGCTTTTCAGTATAACATCATGAATTAAGGGGAAATGCTGTCCATGTCCATTTTAAATACAATAATCCAAGACATGGAAGGATCATGATTTGTCCGGAATACATATGAAGTGGCACACTAGCCACAGCCACTAGGAATCTAGTAATAAAGCTTCAATTTCCTTCCATATTCACTGGGTTGTCTACCTCCACCTCTTATCTCTGAGATCACAATATGAAAAGGATAAAATATCATAAAATGTTAAAAGATTGGTTTTCTCTTCAGCTAGCAAATGTTTGTAGTTTATGAAATTTCTGTTTGATGTTTGGGTCCATCTTTAAATCCTGAGAATATGTATAGTTTAACTGCTGAATTTGACTTTCCAAGTGTTTAGGTCACTTTGCACCTGTAGTTCTGAACCAGTAACCAATAACACCAATAACTCCAAAGCTGCAAACTGAAAATAATAAAGACTTTTTGCACATGAATTAAGTTCACTTAAATGCTTATGTCCATCAAACCATACCAGGCTATTTGGTTGGAAGAATGAGGGGGGTTGTACAGGCTTCAGCACAGCTAGACCTTGAAGAATTTACTCAAGCATAACTTCCATTATGTTTGGAAAAAAAAAAAAAAAAGGATTTTTTCCTAAATAAAGAGTCAGACCAATGATTGGCTCTTGTTAATCTCCAATATTTAGTATTCACTTGCTCATTCTTCTGTCCAGTCCATATTGTGGATATGTATCATATCTTCCAGGGTCTTCCTCGACATGAATTGCTCATGGAAATTTTGTTTCTGTTAGTCCTCTACTGTTGTTGAGATTTGAGAATCATTGACAAAACTCCATGCTGTGAGAAATTCTCTGAAAATGATAAAGAATTGATACACACAAAAAAATAATACTTTTAGTATAATTCCAAATGTTCAAGTTCCTCTTCAGAATTTCCTCTTATAAGTAAAGCTGAGACTGAACTGTCTTGTTAACATGACATATATTTTCAAGTTTTTAGTGTTTTCTTGCTTGCATCAACCTTTACCACCTGCTGATCTGTGTCCATTCAACGTTACCACTTAGCTTTTTGAATCAAGTTTAGATCAAAGGTACATACTTCCATTTAAATTTAAAAGATCTCTGGAAAAGATGAATAATACCTATGTAAATAATATTGCTTAATTAATAGAGTTCTGTGCAAGTAACTCACTGTCTCTAGAGATTGTTTGAAGAAAGCTGATAAAACCCAGACTGTTCAAAAATAAAATTGCCAAGTAGATGGATTTTTTGATATATTTTTTTGTTGTTGTTATTGTTGTTCATTCTAACTAGATTGCATAACTGTATTTCTCCTACCTAGTTTCTTAGCTATCACCCAATTTCATTCTGTTATTTTTACAGGTTTTTGTTGTTGAAAACATCATTTTAACCAACCCACATTTTTCCCCAGAAGCTGCCAGCCTTGTTTCTTTTAGGAAATGAACTTAAAGGTTAATGTTGTACTTAGGGCCTGTTTTTGCCTTCTTAGAAGACAAGTATTAATCCTTACAATACCAACATACCTGTTAGACATTTGTCAGTACATTTCTGTTATGCAGAGTTTCTATGCCAAGGTCAGAAGCCAAAGGAACTCCAGGCTCGAAGAGAAATATGAATGGTTTAGAAATGTATTTTTTCAAATAGTATTGTACACAACAATGACAGTGTTCTGTGTTCTTAAGCATTTAAAATCATCTGTTGCCTAGCACTTTGCCATCAGCCACACTGGGTTTCCTTCTCCTTTAGCTTAGAGAAAAAATAACATACTTGGAGGGAGGGTAGAGGGTTACTGCAGCACTTCCATGTATTTCTGCAGTAGATATCCTGCTGAAAGTTGCATTGACTGAACACAGGACAGACACAAAGATCAATCCTAGTGGGACCAAAACCCTTGAGGTAGTGCTTACTCAAAATCGATCAGTCTTTTCAGTTATCCCTGGCAGTGATGGCTGTTACATTTTCTTACTATTTCACTACAGCTTTTTCTTCCAGCCTATATTAAGAGCATGGTCAGAGGTGCTGTCCTCACCTATGTTGTATACAAACCACTATTATTTTCAGTAATGTCAGTAATTTTGTTCTATCTTAGTTTGCCCGTTCTTTCTGGATATGACACTAGTATAATCCAGCAAAAAAAAAAAAGTACACTTTACTATGTTGAAAAGATTTTCAATGTTGGTGTAACCTGCTGAAGTTCAGTAAATAATCACCAGTTTTTGGAGAATTCTGACACTTCCTTTTTATTGCATGGCAGCTTAAGCAGTCTAATATTGTTCCTCTTCAGGAATCATAATTCTGTTCCAATTTGCATGTCATCCTCCTGACTTCATTTTTTTGTACTGCTCTTGTCAGAAGGTGGTGTTGGACATAATTTAGGGTGCTTAGAAAATGGAAAGATAAACCAGAAGGTGTGTAAAATATCAAAATCAAGTACATTTTAAATATCTGAATGTGGATCCTATCAAAACTTATAAAATTTCTGAATGTAGAATATATACATATATAAAGCATATCCCCAAAGCTTTTAAAATGCATTATTGTGTAACCTTATTGCAGCATGCAGGGATGACGTACTCATCATTACACATTGGTTTTCCTGTAAGCTGCATGGCAGACAGTTTCATCTGAGTAGCTAAAAGAGCATCACACTTCATGAATCATCCACTTGTCTGGCAAGCAGGGAAATACCCTTTTTCTAAGAGTTAAATGTTAGGTCTGAGGGAGAGTGAGACGATTCAGTTTCTTCTCCAGTCAGTGGTGAGAGAAAGTTCATGTGCTATGACTGCACCAAGCTTGAGGAAATGAAATTTGTAGCTTGATTCACAATAAGGAGCACACTCAAAGCTAACTCCCTGCAATTAATGTGACTGCTGGCAATCCAAAACCAAAATAAAAGGCTTTCTCTGACCCAAGAAGAGGCCAGCATTGGAACTGTATCATCTGTCTTACAGTTAGGACTTGGGTTCCTAGAGCTATTAAACAGTTACCTCTCCAAGACCCACACAGGAAAAAAAAAAAAAAAAAAAAAAAAAAAAAAAAAAAAAAAAAAGCATTGTTTAAAAAGCAGGTATGTGTGGATTTTTATTTTTATTTTTTACATTATAATGTGTGCTGTTATTTACCACAGCCAGTACATTTGTTCATGTAGATGTATTTTGCATCTATATGGTTTTATTTGTCTCTGTTTGTGCTTATTGATAAAGTCATTAAGCTATCCTTGGTGAAAGAAGGATCAAAGTCCATAACAAGTCAATTTTCTTTCTCAAAGCAGGGCATACCTGGTCTCAATGTTGTCCAGTCAGTGGACTTCTCTTAACTGTGGCTTGCAATCGCTTCAGAAAATGGAACATGTTGGGAATTGGAATTTGCCAATTCTGTCTTCCCCTTCTGAAATAGAACTACCTCAATGCATAGAGAGTGAATTGAACTCGGTATTTTTCGAACTCTAACTCTGTAGAACTGTAATTACACCAAGACAGTGACCAATAAGCAGGTGTTGTAGAAAACAGTAGGCAAGGTGCTATTTTATTTTATTTTATTTTATTTTATTTTATTTTATTTTATTTTATTTTATTTATTTTACTTTATTTATTTTACTAAAATCAATACATTGATGTAGGTGCTGCCTGCCAGATTCTGTTACAGCTTTTGCACTGATCCATCCTCTTGGAGTCACTAGAACTGGTCAGGCATAATCCAAATTATTAATCTTTGATATTGTTCTGAAATGCATTGTCTGTGGTTTTATGGATGCTGTTCCTGTTCCACCTTGTGTTTGGATTTCTCAGCTAAAAAAATCCTTTGTAGATGTGGTCAAAAACAATGCAAACTGCGGAATTCATCACAGCACTGAATGTGAGATTGTTTGGAAAATATAGATGGCTCATCTATTAGCTGTTAAATTAGCAGAAGAGTGCTCAGGAGGTGATCATAGAATTACTAGTACTGTAGATTTTTATATTTCTTCTGTTTTACCGCCATTAGGCTTACCACTTCAGAGCCTTCTGCCACCACACTGTGTCCTATCCGCTTCTAAATATATCTCCTAAAACATTAAATATGTGTATACTAATCATGATCAGACTAAAATTCAACTGCTGTACTTGTGGGACTTTTTTTTTATCAGAAGCTGTATTTAAGTGATGACACAGTAATTTGTTCATTCTTCTGTCAGTGTAATTTACAAGGCTACGACAGATAAACATAGCTATACAAGATTCATTTACGGTGACACAATGGCAGATACACAGAGCAGAACCCTGCCTATGAGATAAAGTGGACTGAGTGACTTACGCAGTAATTAGGGGATAATTGTCATTAACCTCGCAAACAGTAGTTTACCCATATTGTTTAAAAGGCTCCAGGATGCATAATGACAAGGTAATCTGTCAAAGCGCTAGGGGGAAATATTAATAAGATTTGTGCAAGCCTGGATAGAAAATATGCAGAAAGCGGCCACATTAAGCTAATTGGTGGATGAATATACACTTGTAAAAGTGCTTCTAATGGCACGTTTGCTGCTCTCCAAATGACTACTGTTAATGTGGAGAAGTGGGCTGCCTAGAAAGTCAGGACTGCTGGGACAAGAGGGTATTAAGACATGCAGGCACAGTTATTATTACTTTGTACACGGTAATATAATTTCCCCCACTTTCTTTTGCATTTCAGTGTCTGTAATATGTGCAATCAGATAGTTCACTTCATGTATCATAATATTTTTATATTCCAGTGACATTTGCTTTTTTTGGCGTCACTTCTGCACCCTGCTATCTCCCTTCTGCATCAGATTGCCACCTATGATACACCTGTTTTTCTTGGTGTAAAATTTTTAGGTAAACAATCAAGGAAAAAGGCCTCATTAAGATCATGTTGTATATATTGCAAGTAATAATGCATAGTTCCCTGATGAATACTAAAGATGGAAATCAATCTCCCGGTTCTGCTGCCATTCATATACCCTACATATAGTACAGCGGAATCCCTTTATTGAGGCACAACATTGCATTCAATCAGAAAACCAAGTTTGTAATGAAATCATATTATTGACACTTTTATTTCAGTCTTTTTATCCTTGTGCAACACCTTAATTCCTTGCAATTCCGTTGGTTAGGCAAATCTCTTACTGACTTCTTTGGAAGTTTTACTTACAAGCCTGGTACAAGAAACCTTTTGTGGCTTAAATTTTCCTGCTAGGGTTATGACTTTAGTGAGCTGGGATTTAAAGTAAGAAAATGACCATCTGATGATCTGATTTAACTTGACTATTAGATATCTTTCCCTGCTTTTGGTGCCATGCATGTTGCATGGAGCAGCTGCAGGGATGTAAGACATGATAAATTGTTCACATTACCACATTGTGATCATTGGAGAAGGTCTTGGCTGAAGAAAACCTGAATGTCTCTTGTGGCTATGTGTATTGCAAATACACACAAATACCTTATTGGAGGTCTTGGTGAATGGGTGAATGCTTCTCGTTTCTCATAAAAAATACATCATTCCTTCAGTGTTGATGAAACTGAGGCATGGAGAAGAGGTTTAAGTAGCTTGCTAAATTCCCTGAAAGACTGCCTGAGCTTAAAGAATATAACTTAATTTCTCAGTGAGCAATGCAGCACTGACACCAACCAGTAAAACCACAAACGATTTCAAGGACTGATACTATCAAGGCAAATTTTCTTACATGGAATGGAAAAATGTGCAATTATATATGCAAAAAAAAAAAAAATGGGAAAGTGCGTATGAAAATCAATCATTGCTATGGTTATGTGCATGTTGGTTATTTCCTATCCACTTACATGCAAAACTGTGTTCTAAAGTTAACCTACACCTGGAATTATTTCAGTTGTTTGCCCCTTTTTTGTTCCTGCATGTCCCTATCCTGAAGAGTTCCCAAGGGAGCTCGTACTGTCTAAACTTTCTGGCTTCATACACAGGTATGGTGGCTTGATTGCATCTAGAAGCCATGTCTGCCTAGGGGCAAACACCTTCTCTTGCTCAACACAAGTTGGTGGCACAGCTGCTTCAGGGACATTTACATGAATTTGCCATGCTTACAGGTTGTAGGCAAGAAAAGGTATCAAAATATTGCTCTAGAGTTGGAGTCCAAGATTCAGAATTTCAAAGCTCTCTAAGGAGTTCGAATACATAGTTTCCAGAAAATCCTGATATTCTGCCATGATTGTAAGAACAATTTCCTTGCCTTTAGTATGCATTAAAAATGTTTTCATGTGCAGATACCATAAAACATGTGGTTACTTTTCATTAACTCTTCTCTGAGCAAAGTCTTTAGAGATCCAGAACTGACAGTAAAGGGAATAAATGCTTGCATTTGAAAATGTGTGACATACTTTGGAAAAGAAGGGCAGAATACTCGGGAAGTGGCACTGGTATTTTAAAATAAATGCCAGATAATGACAATTGCTGAAAGGTGACTTTGGATTCCTAAGCATATGACTTTGGATACCAAAGCAATATGTATCCACACTAACAGAATAAGAGACAGACTTTGCCACTTAACACTTGGGAGTTGTATCTCTTTTTCCTTCCCACCAACAAGACAGTCATAAATCAAAGCAAATTTCACAGACATCAGACATAAGAGTTATACCATTGTAAAATTAGTAAAAGCAAGAAGAGAACCAGGTTCTGATAGTGCTTAGAATGTTTGTTTTTCTCTGAGTGTGGACAGAGGTTTACTGTGAAAAACTAGTCAAGCATCCAGTTGTAAAGATGCTTGATGCAGTTGTCATTATTAAATGAAGCTAGAAATGCTGTGATAAAATGTTTTAGCCCCACAGTGATCTATCACAATTTTAAAAAATAAAAATGCTCTACACAGAGATATAGAGATATACAGGGAAAGAAAAAAAAAAAAAAAAAAAAAAGCAATCATCTTATGAATTATTTATTCTTATCTGGTCCATAATCTAGAGCATTCCATAACAAAGTGCCTATAAGGAAATTCAGTTCCTGAAAGGTGTAGTGTGCTGGTGATCTAGTATTTTGATACCACTCCCTAAAAAGCAGCCCAGAACCAGTGCTCCAGCAGGTTGCTTGTGCAGGGGTCTGTGCTGCTGGCATATGTCTTCAGGATGAGATATAAAACAGAGGGCCTGCATACTTTTGGTCAGTAAAGACCCTGTAGGCCATTTAGCAAAAGCGTGGGTGGTTAACGGCGGTGTCCTGGCTAGGTTTCAGCTGCGGTTATTGCATTCCACCTCCTTACGTTCCATCTGCAGTTTCAGCAGGACATGGTGTTCCTCACTTTCACTCTGAAACTGCTAAGCAGTGCTCCTGTGCATCGTTACACAGCCGCTGTGCTCCACCATGGTGGTATGCCCCCAATATATATTCAAACAGATTTGGCTCTACATAGTGTTTCAGAACTAAGTTATTTCAAAATTACTTTCCAGCATGGTCAGTGGAATTACTATGGATTTAAGGTGCAATTACTCTGGATTTAAAGTGCAGCCAGATTTGACCCAGTGTCTACAATATCAATTAGTAAAAGTTTGCAATAGTCTTTGGGATCTTTTTGGTCAAAATGCAAAGCTTTTTGCTGATGAGTGCATCAGGAAACGTAAAGCATAAGGAGCATCCAGAGTTAAGTACTGTTATATATCTGGCAGCAAAACTAAATACAAGCATGCATGTAATTACAAGTTCATTTGTATACAAACTGCTGGTGTCATTTTCATTTATACTTTGGGGAAAGACAATTCTTTTCTTCTTCTGCTGTAACTGGAATCCTCATGCATACCCTATGTCATTTGGGGAAAGAAAACAACTCCAGCAGGTAAGGGAAAGGGGTGTCTGAAGGTAAGAAGATCTATTGCTTTTGATTTTTCTAGCACAGTGGAGGCTGCAGTGAAGCCAAAAGATAAAGATTTCCATTATTGACTGAGAACTCAGTAGTGCTGCACTGTGTTCATTCCTGCTGCAGCAGTATAACTCAAGGAGAGAACTGCTGACACTTAAACATGAGTTTGTTCATATGGTTTCAGTTGGAGAAGGGGGGCTGTTGGGAGGTGGACAAGAAGTGACAGATGAAAGGGGAAAAAATTAACAATGGCTCTTTGCAGGTTGGGTGTGTTAAACCTCATATCAGTTGCACATGTATAATCACAGCAAACAACTATGCACAACTTTTTTTCATTTTTACAGGAGCAAAGGTGAGTTAGGTTCAGCACAGAAAAAGCACCTCTCAAGAAAATGAGCATGTGAATGCTTCTGTTTCTATGGAAAGTATATACAAGGCTTACTTCTGCCTTACTGAAGTTGGTAGGGGTTGACCAGAATGAGCCAAAGTTGTTTCACATTTCCTGTGCCATGCATACAAATGTGAGTTGGTGTGCTGCTGCACACTTTTGGTCACTTTTACTCCAGGAGCAGTAAGACTACCCATAGCGTAACAGCTTGAAATTTAATTGGGAAGCAAAGAGATGCTCCTGGGAAATTCAGCCAAACAAAAACAACAAACCCTAAATCATGGAAATTATGTAGGCTTTTCTTTATTAGAAACAAATGTTCATTTTTTTCTCCTGTCTACACCCTAATTAAAACCATCCTCTGCAATTATAGTATGACCAAATGAATGTCTCTCAGTCTGCTTTTCAATTGTTACAGCTGCTCTCAAAATGTTTCTTTGAGAACAGCTAGAAAATATATAGGAAGGATTCATAGAAAAAGTGATATTATAAACACCATGCTTGCTTAATTAGTTAATCAAATACATATCTATGTAATATTTTGTAACATAGATATCCAGTTGATATGCATTAAAAGCAACAGCTTATGGTGCATATGTAAACTTGCTAAAATGTGAAGGCTGGGGGTGTTTTTTTCTGTGTAATTTTGAGTGATTCACAGAAATTATCACAATAGTGCCCCAAAATAATCTTTGAGTGCTTCACAGCAGATAAGGTTTGTTTTAGAAGCCAATTTAACATTTTTAACCTTTCTATTAATCTCAACTCTTCTATAATCAACTCTCACTACTCATTCAAGCAGGAGTATACATACACTTTACCTATGCCAAGAAGTTAACTAGTAAGATAAAATTAGAACTGTAAAAAGTCTGTGGTGCATATGCATATGTACATACATGTCTCTGTGTGAGTGTGTATGTATAAAATTAATTAAAGGCAACGCAGGTACAGGAGTCAATGCAGCTTTTCACACAGTGAGAGTTTAGAACAACTGATTTCATAACAAAAGTTGAAGTTTTTCAGTGTATGTTTATACTGTATGCTTGTGTAGACCATCCTTATTTTCTAAATAATCAGTTTTTAAATTGTGAGGTTTTCAAGCTGATTTGAAAGCTTAAAATCTGTAAAGCCTGGAGGCCCTCAAGGAATGAAGACTCCTCTCCACAGTACTCCTCAATTAAACTCTTACAAGTTAGAGTGAACTTTGTGTCTATCTTCTGTTTTAGCATGTTTATATCATCCAAGATAATCATCTTGAGGCCCATCACTTGTTCTATCTGACCCAGAAGTTTAAGACAAGATGTACCCTGACATATCTTGACACATCTCTTCCTAATATATGTTCAGCAAAAATGAGGAGGCAGTTTCAGGATGTTTAACCATGATGTTACTTTGAAGATCTAATGCAGTACATGTGTACATGAATCTTTACCTACATAAATAATAAACATGTATGTATGGGAAGGGGAAGGGTCAAGTGTGTGTTTAGAATTAAAAAACATGCAAGGTTAAGTTCTGTATTCTTGGGGGTTAAATTTTGTATAATTTAGAGATTAAAAGTTTTTCTCCATCTAAAACTGAAATGGATCTACCCACACATATCAAATACAACAAATAAAAATTATTAATAATAAACATAAACATAACAATAATAATAATAATAAAAGGCTGTATGGATGAAAAACAAAGAGCATGCTGAACAGAGTAGGTTTATGTGTCTACTACCTGTAAGACAGAGCTGTAAGCGTGCAGTAGTACCTCTGCACTCACTGGTTTCCTTGTACACATTGTCACAGGAGGCTTGGCTTAATCATCTGTGAGCTGAGAAAAGTAATATAAATCAGAACCTTTTGTCATGGAATATTTAAATGTGGATAGGATTTAATGGCTTTGGGGAGAAAATTTAGCATGAGAGATTGTAAGAAACAAGAAATCGATTACATATAAGAAAGGACTTGAACCTCTAATCAAGTATTACCATACACAGAGAGATCCCTTGCTAGTTATAACTGAATTCAAAGGGGATAATGGTTAGAATTTTTGTTAATTTTAAGTTTTATCAAAAAATGACATTCCTATTTGCTCTTTATCTAGGTTTGCATAATACATACTTACAGTGATATATGGAAAGCCATCTGTAAATCTTGAAGCATATGCTACACGGTATCCATAGGTCTTCTATGAAATACAGATATCTGTACAATTTCTGCTTTTACTGGGGAAATAAAAATCCTTGTTGCAAAATAACCAAATATAGCTTGATGCAACTAGTAGAAGAAGGCAAAGATCATTTAAGACTGACTTTCTTATTCCTTGCAATTTCTGTGACAGTGAGAGTAACCCTGCAGCAGCCACACCTAGCTTTTGTGCTGTGTGACTGCTAGTTTTTGTGATCAGTGGCACATAGCAGCAGCTGTAAGTCTGTCCCTCTTTACTGGAAATCTAGAAAGTTTTGTCCTTAGCTAAACGAGACAAAAGGGGGTGGCATCTCATTGAGAGATAGGTTGTATAGCCAACTGACAGTGCCTCTGACTTGAGCTGTGAAATAACTCCACAAAAGCACACTGATGTCTGCCTGTTTGGTAAGTGCAAACAGCTAGCTGCACAGCGGTTGGGTGACTGACTGCGTGCGGTAACCTTCCGCTTACGTGTGGCAGTCTGTTACAGGATCTGTACCTACTATTCTCATGAGTTATTCTCATGCTGGCTGTATTTAATTTTTATTTACTTAAATATCTGTTTTTATAAAACATCCATCTGTTACATAAGCCTGTGAGTGATTTACAAATTACAGCAAAAACAAAACAAATTACTACCAGTAGTACATTACAAAGCAGCCTGCAGCTGGCTGCAGACAGGAGTCCTAATTCAATACATGTAAGCAGCGTAAATTAGACAATATTATTTTCATCTTCAAACAATGCAAGTTAGAAAGAATGAATACTTGTGGCTTCAGATTGGAAATGTGTATATATAAATTGGGTCACAGATGACAGCAAAGGCCTGGACACCAAAATCTGAACTGTTCTTGGAGTACCACATCAGAATTGCTCAAAAGTAGAACCACTATGGCTGGCTGGAAGTTGTGGGAGAAGTAAAGATGAGAAACATAGGTTACATTCATGGGCAGAGTAGCCAAAATTAGTTGGATGAGAAAAGACATAATCTTAGAGCTTTCGAATGTGAACCTGTCCTTTTGTTTTGTTTCACTTTCTTTTGCAGTTGGGTGTTGTTCTTGTTGTGCTGTTGTTTTATGTTCTGGATGATTTTTATTAACATAGAGTACCTCTAAAATACTATTCCATCAGACAGGTAGAAATGGGGGAATAGCAAAATTAGCGATGTCCACAGTGCTCAAAGGTATTCAAAGCTGCAAACACTTCCTGACTAATGCAAACCAGGACCACACTGCAAAACAGCATCTGCATGATGGGTTTCCTAAATCTCTGTGTAGAACATGCTGAGCAGCTTCTGCACAGAGATTGGTTCTGGTGCTCTGAAGCTGGGTCAACAGTGTGAGTCCTTCTAAAAGTATTCTGCAATTAATTACTTTTGAGGGTTTCACAATCTTGTAAGGTTTCATTGTCAATGGCCATATGTGGAGCCTTTCTGAACATTCCACAGTAGCATGCACGGTTCTGAAGAATACATGACATTGACATCATTAAATTTGAATTCATAAAGGTGACACACATCAGAGCTGAAATAACGAAAACCAGCTTTCATCAAATAAATACAGGCTTTACCATTTGGGGCAAACTGCATTTTCCAGTGCTCTAGAAAACGTGAGGGGAGGAAAGACTCAATCCTCTGAAGACTGAAGATAATAAACTAATTAAATAAATAAATATAACCTGCAAAAACCGAAAGACATTTGCAGGCTTCGTAATCAAATAAGTGCTAGTGGTTTTTGCAGTACTGTGTAGTCCAACATGTTTGGTTAAGTTCTGAAGCTGAGATTCAGGATTTAAAAAGATCAGAGACAGTACAGAGGAGTATCTTTGCAAGGCTTTCAAATTGTTTAATGCATGAGGAAGCATTGGAATAATTTTGATTTGATGGCATGCAACAGTGCTTGTTGGTTATAGTTACCATGCTGATGTTATGTCCAGCATTTGCCCAAAAGGAAGGATGCCAATAAAATAATGTATTCATTATATAAGTATTTTAATATGTTTTTATCAATACATGCTGGAATGGATTGCCTGACATTACACTGCAGAATTTTTAAGTCCTACCTTCAGGCAAATCTCATGCTTACTAGCAAAAATGAAAGTGTGAAATGCTTTTTAATGTATATTTAACAACAGATAGTCTAGTGATTACTGATGTGTATTCTCTCTGGATTTTTCCCTTGGTATCAGAAGGCAATAATAAGAGACAACATTTTTACACATTTATGCTATCTACATCCATCAGATGCTTACTTTTTACATATTTTTAACTGTCATTTATAACAAGGCTGAAAAAAAAAAGTCATCCCTTAAGTCTAAACCATACCAAGATCGCAAGTCTGCAATCAATTCCCATTAATAGTCCAGTTATGGTTAAAACAGTGTCTGTATTTCTACCTTTTGATGCAAGTTTATAATGAATGTGTTTTTCTGTATTGTTTTAATGGAAAAAAAAAAAGAGAGAGAGAGAGAGAAAGAGAGAGAGAGAGAAAGAGAGAGAGAAAGAGAGAGAGAAAAGAAAGAAAGAGAAGGAAGGAAGGAAGGAAGGAAGGAAGGAAGGAAGGAAGGAAGGAAGGAAGGAAGGAAGGAAGGAAGGAAGGAAGGAAGGAAGGAAGGAAGGAAGGAAGGAAGGAAAAGAGAAAGAAAGAAAGAAAGAAAGAAAGAAAGAAAGAAAGAAAGAAAGAAAGAAAGAAAGAAAGAAAGAAAGAAAGAAAGAAAGAAAGAAAGAAAGAGAGAGAGAGAAAGAGAGAGAGAAAGAGAGAAAGAGAGAAAGAGAGAAAGAGAGAAAGAGAGAAAGAGAGAAAGAGAGAAAGAAAGAAAGAAGGAAAGAAAGAAAGAAAGAAAGAAAGAAAGAAAGAAAGAAAGAAAGAAAGAAAGAAAGAAAGAAAGAAAGAAAGAGAAAAAAAAGAAAGAAAGAAAGAAAGAAAGAAAGAAAGAGAAAAAGAAAGAGAGAAAGAAAGAAAGGTACTAGTTTTATATGGTATTTTTAAGACTTTTTGTCTTGCGTCAGACTTTCTTATGAGAAGGTCCATGAGTTACTTAAGCTTTATGTTTACCTACATTTCAAAAGGAAATCTCTCAAATTTATTTATTTAGACCTTTTTTGTAGTGTCACTATTTTATAACAACTAAAGTACAATTTTCCATATTTTACAATATGGAATGCACATTGTGGACTGCACAGCAACAGTTCATGCTTTATACTAATGTATGCTAAACTATTGCATATTATATAGATCACTGTTGTTAAAATAGCAGTATTGGAGTGTTTAGATCACAGATCCCCAGTGGTCTACATTTTGCTTGCTTTGACATTATTAAACTTAACTTGTTTCTCTTACTGTGATTGTAATTACTATATTTGCATGGCTGAAAAGTTTGCTTTTTTTGGTTGAGTTCTATTAACTCTGTTTGCATGTTGTGATTGTTTTTTTTTTGAGCTTAGTATTTCATGTGCAGGCAGCAGAGCACCTTCTGTTGAATTCAATAATTATGCAGAATCAATAAGTTTTTTTCTTTGTGTTTGTCTTTGTTGTTTCTTTGATATGGCCTCTAGGATGCTGCAGGCAAGGTGCTGGACCGCTGGGCCATCATGTCCAGGGAAGAAGAGATCATTACCCTTCAGCAGTTCCTGAGATTTGGAGAAACCAAATCCATTGTGGAGCTGATGGCAATTCAAGAAAAAGAAGGGCAGGCTGTGGCTGTGCCATCTTCAAAGACAGATTCAGATATAAGGACTTTTATTGAAAGCAATAATCGCACCAGGAGCCCAAGTCTCCTTGCTCACCTGGAGAACAGCAACCCTTCCAGCATTCATCATTTTGAAAACATCCCGAATAGCCTTGCATTCCTGCTTCCATTCCAATACATAAATCCAGTCTCTGCTCCACTGCTGGGGCTGCCTCCAAATGGCCTCCTGCTGGAACAGCCAGCAATGAGGCTCCGTGAACCAAGCCTTACAACCCAAAATGAATATAATGAGAGCAGTGAATCTGAAGTTTCCCCTACACCTTTCAAGAATGAGCAAACATCCAGCAGGAATGCTTTGACCAGCATCACAAATGTTGAACCCAAAACTGAGCCAGCCTGTGTCTCTCCTGTTCAGACACCTACACCTGTCAATGATTTATCAAAAACAGAACATACTAAAAGCTCATTCCGCATTCACAGAATGAGGAGAATGGGGTCTGCCTCCAGAAAAGGAAGAGTGTTTTGTAATGCATGTGGCAAAACTTTCTATGACAAAGGTACTCTTAAAATCCACTACAATGCAGTTCACCTGAAAATCAAGCACCGGTGCACTATTGAAGGCTGCAACATGGTCTTCAGCTCTCTCAGAAGCCGCAATCGTCACAGTGCTAACCCCAACCCCCGCCTCCACATGCCTATGCTAAGGAATAATCGAGACAAAGACCTAATTCGTGCTACATCAGGTGCTGCCACTCCAGTCATAGCAAGTACAAAATCCAACCTAACTTTAACAAGCCCAGGGCGTCCACCGATGGGATTTACCACTCCCCCTCTAGATCCTGTACTACAGAATCCTCTTCCCAGCCAGCTGGTGTTTCCAGCTTTAAAGACTGTCCAACCTGTTCCTCCTTTTTACAGAAATTTACTTACTCCTGGAGAGATGGTGAGTCCTCCAACCTCCCTCCCTACCAGTCCAATAATACCAGCATCAAGTGGCATGGAGCAGCATCCCCCTCCTCCTTCAGAGTCATCGGTTCCATCAGTGCTGATGCCCACTCCAGAGCCTAATACTGATCTTGCCCCCAAGAAGAAGCCAAGGAAGTCGAGCATGCCAGTTAAAATAGAAAAGGAAGTTATTGATACTGCTGATGAGTTTGATGATGAAGATGAAGAGGTGAATGACAGCAGTACAATGGTGAATGACATTGGTCATGACAATCACTGCCATTCTCAGGAAGAAATGAGCCCAGGCCTGTCAGTGAAGGACTTTTCTAAAACTGACAGAAGCAGATGTATTACCAGACCAGATATAAGAAGGGCAGACAGCATGACATCAGAAGATCAGGAGCATGAGAGAGACTATGAAAATGAGTCAGAATCATCAGAGCCCAAATTGTGTGAGGAATCCATGGAAGGCGATGATCGCCTCCATGAACCTGGTGAAAAACCTATGATGCATAGTGACAGACAAGATGAAAACCACAATGACTCTTCTAACCAGGATGTCATTAAGGTGAAGGAAGAGTATACAGACCCTACATATGATATGTTCTACATGAGCCAATATGGACTGTACAATGGAGGCAGTGCCAGTATGGCTGCCCTTCATGAAAGTTTTGCTTCCACATTCAACTATAGCAGCCCTCAGAAGTTCTCCCCAGAAGGTGAAATGTGCTCAAGCCCTGACCCCAAGATCTGCTACGTGTGCAAGAAGAGTTTCAAGAGTTCCTACAGTGTGAAACTTCACTACAGAAATGTTCATTTAAAAGAGATGCATGTCTGCACGGTGGCTGGCTGTAACGCTGCGTTCCCATCACGGAGAAGCAGAGACAGGTCAGTAAATATTAATTGATTTTCTACATTATTAAATGTGTTGAATTATGTATGAATAGGTGGTTTAGGGTACATGAAGAAATAGAGAGATGCACAGTAATGACAAGTGACAATCATGTTCTCGTGACATTGAGAGAACTTTATCACTTCAAGATTTCCATTGTTGCTTGGCATTCAGAATAGTATTTATTGTGCCATCCTCTTAAGTGACTGGCAAGATAATAAATGTCGTTATTCTTTCTGTGTACCTGTGACTATATGTACTTCTCTTTATAAGCTGCAACTTATTACATTTATTTTCTTCTCCCTGCAGCTTTTAAATCTAGAAAAGCTTCTATTAAATATATAATAAATAATATATAATGCAAATATCTTTATGCATGCATAGAAGTAGGAAGGAGGGGAAGGGATGGATGGACAATTGGATGAATGGGTGGAGAGAGAGAGAATGGAAGGATTGGAATAAAAGAATGATTTCCATCCCCATAGGGTGATATAGAAGTAAAGAGGAAACATTCAAAGAATAGTCTTTCTTCTCTTCAATTTTTAAAATTAGCAACAAGTAAATATTAAGAAAGTAATTGTCTCTTTGTAGGAATGTATACACGTCTCAATCCTCTACAGTTATTTAGTCCACTTTCTTTTCTTCTCTGAGCAAGTCCCTTCCCTACTGATTGGAATAATGTATACTCAGACAGAAGAGACTAGACCCCTACATATTGTTAAGATCAACCCAGGGTATATTCTGCTGGCCCTTCGAATGAAATCATGCCCAAGCTATGCTGCATCAATACTGAAACAGTGGGGTTAAACAGAAGCAGCTGGTCCTTAAACTCTTAGGTTTATATATACACTATTCTTTTTGATTCCTGAGGAAAATGTAATCTAAATGGAATTTCTCAAGCTAGTAGGATAGTGCAGTTATTTCATAGTTGTGGATAAAAGCTCTCACATGTGATGATGATCATATTAATACATAACAAAATCTCTCTGGTTCATGGAGTGATGGAGAGATTGGGTCATCTCTTTTCCTTTATTTGTGTTTCATATTTTTTCATTATGCTGTAAAGATTCAGCAGACACAGGAAGGAAATTAAACCTAGCTAAGTATCTCACACACAGCTCCTTTTTTTTTTTTTCATTGAAGTTGATGAGGTTTGAAAGTGAATATATCTTGCAATACAAAATGAAAGCAACTTAGTACTGAGGAGACTAAGGAGACAAAATTTGCTTTTTTGATGGAGTCCAGTCCCTGACTATCTCATATCTTCTCTTCCCATTTATAAAATTCCCTGAAAAGAACCATTAGAAAACAATTTCAAAACAGACAAGGATGATCTAGGAAGTTTGTTTTACAGTAGGAAGAAACCACTGGGCATCAAGCAGGGAAAAGTGAATTAAGACTCCATTCTTTGGGTGTCTTGATAACTTTTATGAGACTTGAGTTTGACAAAGGAAGTGGATGAGTCAATGGCATACTTCATTCTGAGTTTAGATATGTTCAATTCCTGAAACTGCACAGGTTCCGGTAGTCCAAAATTTGCCTTGGTTGGTCTGTTTCCTCAAGTGAATTAGTGAAATGTTAATCATATACTAGGCAAAACAGCTTTGGATTCAGTGTATGAATTAAGAAGTGACTAGATTTAGGATTTGGAACATTGTGCAATATTAAATTTCAGAAGGAAACCATTGATAGGTTATGCTAATAATACAGGTAGTATATTAAAGATTTGTAAGTCCTAACAAAGAGATGACTGTGATGATGTATGTAAAATATTTCTGAGACATGAACATTTAAATAGGATACATTTTGAAAATATTTTGAGAACTATGTAGGATACTTCTATTAAGCTTATTGAAAGTAAGCCATAAAATAAAAATCTATGATTCAGGAACTTAAAAATTAGGCTGCATATTTAAGATAAAATTATTATTTACATATCATTTTGAGTTGTGTAAATCGCAAAATCATCCTTTTATATCATTTCACAAGCAACATTCAGAATATGTTTTGGTTAATTGTTACACTTGGAACAACATAAATTCATAGGCATGATATGTCCATTAATTGCAAGGATTTAACAGTGTTCATGCACTTCAAAAAATTTGAAGGAATGGTACAGTTTGTGTGCCCATTCAGGTTTGATGTTTTCCCAGGTTCATTAGAACCTCTGGTTTGCAAATTTTTCTGGAAACGCCTTGCAAGAGCCAAGTAATACTCCCATGGTTCTTGTTAATACTTTCAGACATTTGAGAGAGAAGTATCTTTGAAACTTTCTCCTGTTATCCAGTCTTGTCTAGAAATGCAATGTGTAGGACTGTACAGAAATGAAAGCATAGGTAGAGCATATAAAACAAAGTGGACAAAAGATTTTAATTAAACATTTTTAACATTATTTTCTAGTTTTTTCTATTAAAAAGAAAAAAAAAAAGAAAAAGGAAAAGAAGAGATTCATACAATACATTTAGGAAGCAGAATTTAACTTAATATATTCTTTTTGTAAACTGTTTAATAACCCGAAAGGCTTTTCCATTCAATTTGTATATAAATATAAGAAAATACATGCATTTACTTTAGAGAGAGGCATTACCTAAGTTTTTAATGGCTAGCTCTTCAGATTGTGGGCAGCCCCTCGAAATAATTGGGTAAAATGGTATTGCAAACTGAGAACTTCTGGTCACTTAAAGCAATTTCACTTAAAAGCTCAGAAACATTTTGCTATTAATTGCTGTAGAAGAAATAAAAAATAGCTACCTAAAGCACACGGTGAGTGTTACTAGATAATTTTTTTCATGTATTGCAGTTTCTTTCTTTTGGATACATTATCAAAAGTCTGTGTGATTTCCTTGTATTATGACTCAAACGATCAACTGACTTTTAAGTACCTAAAGAAGCTTAACATTTCTTTGCTTCAAAAATTAAAATTAAATGATTTTTTCAGTATGATCTTATTAATATAATGGGAGTTGTGGCTGTCCCATAGGTTATAGAGTCTTGTGAGGTTTTTATCTTTATTATTAATAATATTATAGGTAATTGTATTAATAATATTTAAAAAACATGTTATAACTAGTTAGAGAAATGTTCTAAAAAGAAAACACAAGTTTATGTGCAGATAAATAACATTGGTTGATCTTTTCTGTTTCATGTAGAGGCATCTGATATAGCTTCAGACCTTTTTCAGTACAATTCTAGTTAATCAAATGATTGACTATATTCCCTCTATCTTGTACATACAAGAAACTGAATTGTTGACAGTGGCAGTAGCTGCTGCAAAATGGGCTTTGCAAGGGTGGAATTTTGATACACATAGTTACCAGAGAGAGCAGTTCACTCCAGGAGCAAACACAACACTGCTTTGACTGATGGACACATGGTTTTTATCCACGTGTCACAGCTGCAACCCTTCATTGTGGAGCATATCCTGCAGCAGTGTGTGTTAAGTTTTGACTAAAGTCAGCTTCACTGTTCCTAGATCAGCTGTGCCTAGGTCAAGTCCTGTATAAATATTCTTCTGCTGGAAAGGTTGGAATAACTTCTAAGATCTTTGAGTAAGCACTGCTATTCCTTGTAAATAAGGGTCAAGATAACCAGAAGACTCGGGAGTCCTACCTCACACATGTTTTTTCAACACAGGGCAGAGGAAAGCAAAGCAGAGTTCATGCGTTTACTGTCAATGTCCCAGTACTTCTATTTTCCTTTCTAAAATTTAGTCTATATTAATGAATATCTGATATTCATTATGAATATCTATCGTATGTATATTCAAATTACAGTGAGCCTAGATTTTTTTTGATGGCTTTTTTTTTTCACCACTTTCTCAGCTACAAGTAACAGCACTCATCAAATTAATCTTGTACATACCTACGTTTTTGATCTTTTTCCCAAATAGAGTAGTACAACTGTCTCTCTTTTCCTTGAAACTCTATGCTTGTTAAAAACATTTTTTATTCCTTTCTTCACCTGCCACTCCCCAAATTAGCTGTTCATCCACCACTGCTTCTGTGTTTACTTCAAATGTCATTTCTTCTAGAGGCAATATGTACAGGATATATCTTGTTGCAGGAAGGCAATGCAAAGTAAATAGTAAAGGAACCCATATTAAAAGTGATGTCAGTGATCAGGAGCAATGACATGCCTGCTTTTAGAACAGAGAGACATCATTTCCAAGGAAGATTTTAGTAGGAAAAGACAAAGAAGGGAAAAAGATAAGTTCCTGTGAGAACTTTGCACTTGAATGGAAAGAATTGTCTTTGGAAATATAATTATTTCCAGACTCAGAAGAGGAGACTGAGGAGAAAAGGCCTGCGGCCCTGGCTGCTGGATTCCTCTGAGATCTGCTTCCCAGCCTCATCTGTGAGTCCTACTCCAGCAAACGTTGACTTTGTCTTACAAAGAAATAGGTGTGGTTGCTCCTTGAAGGCAGCACTGAACTACAGATGCTCAGGAAATGATTCTGAGCTGCACATGAGACACAAAAACAGGAAGAGGGAACAGTTACTTCCTGTCGAAAGAGGACAGTAATGCCGAATTTTCATCTGTGTCTGTGCTGGAGAGCACACAAGCAGAGGTGAAGATCTGGAAGATGAAGCTTAGGGCTTTTAGCTTGGTTTCTGGCTCTTGCCTTTAAGAACCAAGAAATTTGTGGTCAAAAACACTGGTGGAACAGGATGCCTGGTGGATCTTCTGCCATAGGTAATTATTTTTGAGGAGCTACTATTAAATCTTTAGGAGAAATACAGACATCTCCTCTGACAACTTTAGTGCATGGTACTGGCACTAAATTAGTTCAGAAACACTGAATCTGTGTTTCTTAGGCTACAGCACATTAGTAACAATATGTTACCTCTTTTTTTTTTTTTTTTTTTTCTCTCGATGTACATGAGATAAATTAATGTTCAGTACCTGCTTGGAGAAGCAAAACAACAACTTTTCACTTTGTCTTTTTTCTACTAAAGTATGAATATTAATTGTTCAGATTTGTCTTTAATTTTTTCATGAAGTGAGTGTGTATGTGTGTGTGTGTGTGTGTGTGTGTGTTCCACAAGATAAGAAAGGTGGTTGAGCCCCATGAATAAATTTTAAAACAAAATAATATCTGCTTAGGGTGACTTATAAATAAATATGAGGCAACCATTGGTGCCAAGTGTGATCATGCCACTTCATTACTAGTTAAATCAATCCAGATTTAAACATGTAAACTCTTTGATTTGAATGGAGCAAGACATCTGTAGGTGGTTTATTAAAACCTGCTGATGTCTCCAGAACTAAATTTGTGTGGATATAGGCCTCTGGGTAGCTGTATCGAAAAAAAAAAAAAAAAAAAAAAAAAAAAAAGATATATACTTTTTGTCTGGTTACCTGACTTCCAGCCCTGTACAGGTGTGCTTGAATAAATTAACATCAGTTACCTGTGATGAGCCAGTGCATACATTATCAAGGGAGGTGAAGATGTGAGAAACCTGCTACCTACCTCCTGTTATCACCTTCTTGACAAAACAGCACCCATTTTTTCATCATCATACTATGCTTGGAATCTTGTATAGACAACATTTTAGGGAATTATTTTCTATAAATGCTTTCAATTCTAAGAGATAGCTCCGAGAAAGAGGTTATTTCACACCAGTCCATGATAACTATTACTGTATATCCCCTAATATAGTTAGCTGGCACATACAGCTTTAATTTCCTCCAATAAGAACAATGAAATAGGGTTTTAAGACATTAGGTGTTTGATGAACCATTTGTCAAGAGACAAAAGGGCTATTTTTCTACATTTTTTAAATGCAAACTTATTTACCCAGGTACTGCTGTTTCTAAATGTGATGCGGTTCATGAAGAGACTAGCTGCATATCCAATACAATTGTATGAACCATTAGGTCTTCTGTTGGAGAGACTCTAACATTTGTGCCATCGCTAATGTTTACTTAAGTCTTTATTTAACTCCTTTTTAACCCAAGAGAACCTGGATCATAAAGAAACGTTTCATGTCACCATTAACACAGAGTTAGCCTCTTTCATGAGTAGTCATGCTGAACACAGAGCAAATGCCTACAACACTGCATGCTCACCAATGTGAACAAGAGAAGCAGAATCAAAACTTGAATGCATACAAATAATTTATTCCTGGGATTTTTTTTTTCTTTAAATAACTTAATAAATAACCAAGACCTGAAGAGGCTAGTTTGGCATGGACTGAGGTATCTTCTGCAGCTACGCACGTCCATTTGTTTTGGGTTTGAGTTGGAGGCTGTGGTGGTCACTTTTTGGAAACTATCTTCTGCCATCATTTTTTCTTCTCTTTTAGTGCACAAAATATCACCTTGACAGTGAGAGTACATATTCATGTGCAGTGCAAGATATCTTGTTGTGTGAACTCACAGAGCAAGTTAAGGACTTTTCAGTGACCCAAAAATTTATTTAAATAAACTGCTACACTGTGAGTAGGACAGGTGTCAAGCATAGGTAAAGCACTAGCACTGAAACTACTACCTAAAAGCAAAACTTGTATTAAGCAATTTTTTTTCCCCTGTTATATGTTGTGAGAAATGCTGTAAATCTTTAATTTGTTTTGTCCAAGTTTCTAGCACAGACTCTGTATGTTTTACTTTCAGTGAAAGATATAATTTGGGAGGATAAGACTGGGAACATGAATGCTTATTCACAATATCCTGGTTGCCCCCACATTCATGGGAAACAACTGGAAAGAACCAAAAACCCTCTCCAGAGAGTGGGAGAAAATCAAGTATTCTTTCCTAAAGTCCTTTGGAAGTGGGGGAAATTAAGCACCAGCCTATATTAATTCCTGCAGAGAAAGGTTCTAGCTGTTTTTTTAAACTTCACTGCAGAAGGCAGTGGGATTTCTGCTACAATGTAGAAAGCTCTACTATATAGATACAAGATAGCATTAGGGCCCAACTCCCAAAATAATGAGTGAAAAAATAGATGAGTGAAAATAAATGAGTAAAAATGGACATGACACTGCATCCTGAGAGATATAGTATTTAGGTGGTGGAATCTAGGGAGAAATGATGAAAGGCAGAGAAAGAATTACCTGTGGCAGGAATAGCTGTGTATTTACTGCCCTTTGGAATTACAGCTGTGGCTGAAGGAAGAAAGTATGCCATTGTAACCAAGTTGCTGGACTATTGGTGAGACACAGAAGAGAAGGGGACAGGAACTGCCAGAATGGAAAAGCAGAGACATCTGGGGAACAAACCTTGTGAAATTGCTCAGCTGGGAGGGTTGTAAAATAGTTAATCTTGACATTTTCCATTTCTGGTATAGCTTAGTAAGGACATAGTAATGTGTGCCTTTTTAGAGTGGAGAAAAAAAAAAAAAGAGAGGCAAGGTGTGTGTCTCTTGGGAGGTGAAAGGAGTTGCTAAATCTTCTGGCAGGGAATGGTCTGCATCTCCAGGGTCCTGATCTTCATGTTGACCTGTGATCAAGATGGAGAGGATTGAAAGCAGTAGAACATGACAGTGGAAATTTGCTATCACTTCTCCAACAAGTCATTTGGAGAGGCTCAGCAATACAGGAACTGCAGGCACAGCAAGGAGAGAGAAGAATTTTGTTGGGGTGGGAGGAAAGGGCTGTTTAATGTGTGGCACAGAAAAAAAATTTTGAATACTGTAGTGGTTACGGTTAAGTTGGTAGTGGAATGTTGCCTGGAATACATTTACAGTAAGTAGATGTAAATTTCTATTAGTGGGAATACCAGTGCCTGAGGAGATATACCTATTTCTGGAATGTATCCTCTAGAACAAAGATGTCTTATTCAAGGCATTGTCATTGTTTCTTCCTTTTGGGGATTATTGATTATCTAGGTGACTTCTCAAAATTTGCAAGGGTAGGAAAGAAAAGCTGTAGGGGACCGTGGGCTTGGAAATTTGCAGCCATGAGGTTTCATCCTTGTCCAGGTTGGAGGTAAAGATATCCATGTCCCTAAAAGATAGCTATCATATATACATACATGATACATTCATTAGCTGTGCTTATCTGTCTGGCAAAAGAAACTATCACCTGAAGAAGCAAACATTACATCAGTCTAACCAAAGATTACTTCTGTATGAGGCTATTTTGTCAATGCCATCACCTTAATGGTGATGATTCTCCCACCTCTACATTTGAGTCATTTCATTCATTAGAATATGAATTTAGTGACTCTTGTTATATCTGAATTTAAACTTTTAGCTGAAAAATAAGAAAATTTATGAAGCGCATCCTATAAATGACCTAGAAAAAAAATCCCAACCCTGACCTTCCCTTCTGACCCAGAAGGGAAAAAATAATAACCCCTATAGATGACTGAAAATAACTACAATACACTTTGGAGGATAGGATTTTGGTCCTGTCAGTATATCTAGACAGAGGTAGACACCACGCACTGTTGGCCTCAGCCCAAAGATGCAATCATTCTTAGGATTCATGAGGCCACTGGATATTTTTTAAAGTAGCATTATGCAACTGATGACTGATGCTAAAATAAAGCCCATTCATGTTCCTATCCCATTGCATTTTGACAATCTAAGACAGGTTGGGTCTCAGGTTGTTTGGCTAAGAATTACAGGGACCTTTTTGCTGTAGTATCTGATGTCTGAAGACATATGAAGAGGGAGTGTTCTGCACTGGGGTATGTTTTAGCTAAAAGATGTTGCTTTAAAATGTTTGGCAATTTATGGGCCCTGGAAATCAAATAAAAACCAACAACAAAAAAAAGACCTCCCTCAATCTGGGAGACCTTTTCATAGTTATACAAGCTGCCAGTGGTTAGAAAATATGAGAGGGGATAATAGCAAATTCATAAAGTAGAGCCTGTCATTACTGCATTATGCTGTGCAGTTAGAAAATGTTAACAGGGAAAGATACAACCAGATTGCTATGTACTTATCTCAGGGTGATCCTGAAGGAAGAGGTGCAGAGTTACCAATGAGTTAAACATTTGACTGCATCAAGAGAAGACTGTGTACTATGAAAGCACTGCAAACTTTCTGTGCATGGCTTTTCTGTCCTGTGCTTCTCTTCAGGAGAGATGGCCAGCTGTGCCATACACCAAGTGCCAGTAGTAGTGATACTACACTGCAGGTACTGCAGTGGAAACTGCTCACTTGCATGCCAGCAGGTACACATGAAAGGTTCCCAATGGCACTAGAGATACCTCTGACAGTCTACTAGGTCCCAATGTAACACACAAGGATATCTCATGTGCGCTACCACTTACAGATTCTCACATGCTGTTTTAATGGTGAACAGTGAATACTTCCTGACAGAGGTTTTGAGCCCACCACTTCTAACAAAATCTAAGGCCTTTAGCAGTGCCTCCTACTTCCCAGCAACATCTACATGTAAATGAACACTTTGCCTTGTGCTAAGGAAGTTTTCTTTTTTTTCTTTTCTTTTTTCTTTTCTTTTTTCTTTTCTTTTCTTTTTTTTCTTTTCTTTTTTCTTTTCTTTTTTCTTTTCTTTTCTTTTTTCTTTTCTTTTCTTTTCTTTTCTTTTCTTTTCTTTTCTTTTCTTTTCTTTTCTTTTCTTTTCTTTTCTTTTCTTTTCTTTTCTTTTCTTTTCTTTTCTTTTCTTTTCTTTTCTTTTCTTTTCTTTTCTTTTCTTTCCTTTCCTTTCCTTTCCTTTCCTTTCCTTTCCTTTTCTTTCCTTTTCTTTCCTTTTCTTTCCTTTTCTTTCCTTTTCTTTCCTTTTCTTTCCTTTTCTTTCCTTTTCTTTCCTTTTTTTCTTTTTTCTTTCTCCTCTCCTCTCCTCTCCTCTCCTCTCCTCTCCTCTCCTCTCCTCTCCTCTCCTCTCCTCTCCTCTCCTCTCCTCTCCTCTCCTCTCCTCTCCTCTCCTCTCCAATAGGGTCCATTATTTATATATAGTGGGAGTTACTTCAATGCAAAATTCTTTCCCTTCCCTTCCCTTCCCTTCCCTTCCCTTCCCTTCCCTTCCCTTCCCTTCCCTTCCCTTCCCTTCCCTTCCCTTCCCTTCCCTTCCCTTCCCTTCCCTTCCCTTCCCTTCCCTTCCCTTCCCTTCCCTTCCCTTCCCTTCCCATTAAGAGCTCATTTCACATTTAAGCTAGCCCTAAAAAGTATGACTCTAAGAGATCTGTCTAAGAAATAATTTAACAATTTTGCCATAAGGCACCTGCAAGCTTCATATAAATGGACTTGGAAGAGAAATGAAAGTTTTAGGTTTGGCAAAAATGAACACTGTCATAAAAAAGAAAGGATTGCAGGACTTTGTTGGCCTTGTGAATAAAACTGAAACTGCTTCATTTTGTATGGGGGGAAGCAGAGGAACAGAAAGAAAGATGAGATTGTTTAAAGAAGGTTTTTTTGTTTTGTTTTGTTTTGTTTTTTCTTCTGTCACTTTGCTTTTGCTTTTTTGTTTGTTTGTTTGTTTGGAAGAGAAAGGAAAAAGAAAAGAACTAAACTGTATGTCCATGCCAAATTTTATGAGTATTCCACATGAGCTGTAAATTATGTTTTTGTTGTTGTAGTAGTTGTTTTCTTTTTCCACTGTTACTGATTTTGACACTAGCATTTTACAAATTTTATTACTTATTTTATTAACTAGGGAAAAATGTTGCCCATTTGCAGTTCAATACATTTTTTCATTTCTTTTCCTTTCTTTCCCCCACCCCCTTTTTTTGCCAAAATAAAAAGGCAATTACACTTTAGCCATTTACAACTGAAAATGCAAATGGGAGATAGTTAATTTTGCTGTCCATAAATCTTACACTGTACTTTTGTATTTACAACAAAAAATGTGAAAATAAAAATAGCTCAAACACATATGCATATGTGTGTGTGTCTGTGTATGTGTGTACTGAGAGACCTATATATAGGTATGTTGTATATATAGCTAGATAAAGATCTAAAAATACAACATATAGAATGAGAACTTAGATTGCCACTCAGAAAAGTTAAATGAGCCCTTGTTTCAAGATAGAGATGCATGCAGATGATACATTATGCAAGATGTAGAATCAAGACTTGATGAGGGACGGAGGCAGGTCCTGGCAAGAAGGATAACAGATCCTGCCTTGGAAGTCTCTCAGGTCTGATAGCCAGATAGGGGAGCAGCACTAATTCTGCAGCCTTTTTAGTCTGTTCTGTCACAGAAGGGGCACTGCTGGGTCAGTCAGCTCACTAGTAATTGTGTTTTACAGACTTCTAAAGCAATTGGCTCAGTCAGTCCCAATTCAATAAAAGTGGAGAGAGAGAGTGAGAGCACTTTTGTTCTATTTTTTACTTGAAATTATTTCATTCAGCAGTCTGTCTTTTTTATTACCAGGATTTGACATTAGCACTCCAAGCTATATTAGCATCCATTTCAGCAGTTCAGTAATGGTATTAAAAAAACACTTAACTTCAACGGTGAATGGTTGTATGACAGTACCATAAAAATCCACATAAAAAAAAAAATATATGTATTTGTCCCTGCAAATTATTTTTCACTTGTTTAACCACTTCAAAACTATACTGTCTTAACTGGTGTTTGCAAGAGCTGTAGCGGCAGGAAGAGCTTGTAAAGGAGCTGACAAGCAACTTCAGCAACAATGGCATGAAAGGAAAAATTAAGACATTTAAAGAAGAAGAAAAATGTAATAGGAATACACAAGCACATGCACAAGACAGACCTCTCATTTTGGGTGGGTGCCTGTCATTCATCAACAGAAGTGAGATTTTAAACTCAAATCACCCAAGGTAAAATCTTTGGCATCTTCCACATTTCAGGGATTTAATTTTGAACCCAGCACTCTCCAAGCTTGGGACAGCAGCCTAACTACCTTGGCACTGCAGCACACTCATAAATGACTGCATTAGGTTCTAAATTTTGATTAAACATTCTGTAATTAATCAATGGTAGACATGAAGCAGTTGGCAAGGTCCAGAGCTGCAAAATGTTTAAGACATAAAACATTACAAAGTAATTAGAATGTGCTCCTTCAAGAGAAGGATTGCCTTCAATAAAGAGGTAAATGATAGCATCATGTTTATTGTGGACGTAGGCAGCCAGTGCAATATGATAAACTGCAGGAGATACACATATCAGTAATCATCCACATTATTAGTGTCATTAATCATAATTCTAAAAATATGACAGCAGCAGCCAACTTTTTGACCAATTTTGCCTCTGCCTGTTGGCCGTTATAACTTCACTAATAGACTGCAGAGCTCCTGTGCGTGGCAGTTTGCATTGAGAATGGAAGGTTAATTATATTTGAGCTGCTGATTCCTTCTCTCCTTGGAAAAGACTGAGCACTTTGACAATCCCAGGAGCTCACTGCTGTTAAACCAGTAAAAGTACTTTATTGAAATTTTCTTTGTTGGTCAGGAATGAGTAGATGTTTCAAATGAGATATAAGCGCCAGGCTGGGACGGCCGCTAATGTTTCTTCCAAAATAATCCTTGGACAGCAAGCTGAACTCATACTTCCCTTAGATATCTTTGCACAGTCTCCTGTGGATGGGTAAAAAGTTGAGAATTTAATAACTGCTGACAACAGTATGTATGGAAGAATCTCGGAGGATTGAAATTACTGAGGAGTTGGGGCGTCAGTGAGGGGAGGTTATAGGATAATCAGCTATCAGTTGACCTAAAAGGGATACGTATTTAGTAATGTAAAATTACTAATAGAGCAACCCTGTTGAAGTGCCACATCATATTTGGTTTTATAGTTCCTCTGGTATTATATATATAAAACCAGCATTTTTAGACAAACAAAGCAGTGGGAATGAGAATTGTGCTTGAATTGTCATCAAAAGAAATGGTTTGCATATTTGCTTTGGAAACTGAAATCAGACAAATCTATCCCTGAGTCTTAGGGTTTGTTATGAACTTGGACTTATAATACAACTACTAAAGAGTTTATGAATTTTCTAAGCAAACCATGCAATAGTGCTTTGTTATGCACCAATATTTGGGAGAAAATAGTTGTTCTGAGAGCAGAGTTAGAGGAAGCTAGCTCTTCTGACTAAATTTTATCTTTAGATTTGTGCACTTACCGAAACTTGAAACTCAGTAAAATTCATGAGTGGGATGCTGAACTGAAGGGACTGATTGCAGAAAAACTTGTGAAATTATCACATTTTGCATGGCTCTTACTAGAGAAAAAAAAAAAAGAAAGCTTTAAACTTCTGATTATAAAATTTAGATCATGTCATATTTGGGTGGTTTTTGTTCTAAAAGAAATGTTAATTCATGCAGTTGTTACTGAATTCTGCCTCAGTACTTCTTAAGGTGAAATACATCCTGTGTAAAGGACCAGCAAACACCTCACAACACAGGAGATGAGCATCTAATACATGTCTGCTGTGCAGGACCTTCTACGATTTGCATGCATAAGGATAAACTTCACCACAGAGCATGCATACATTGTAGAAACAGCTTATAGCAGTTGGACTGATTGTCAGAGTTGCTGAGCACCTGTAATTTCCATTGAAAGACCGTGTGCCATGTGTGATGACCTTCCTCTGCATGTAACATTGCTACATTTAGTCGGTTCACTTATATTCCATCAGATAAATCTTTTTATTCTAAACTTTCTCAGCCAGTCCGGATATTATACAAGAGTGCTAGCTATTTTGTAATTAGTCTGTTTTGCTTTCAGGCAGCTAGTAAATTGAGAGGTTGAAGTGTTGCAACACAATTTTGATTGTTTCTGAGTAACATTGGCAAGAACTCCAGTAGTTGTGCTTTTTGTTTGTAATATCTTTTGATCTTTAATGGACAAATATAGTAATATATTAAGAGTGTGACGTGCCCTTGATGCTTCTGAACACACACAGCTGTTGTGAAAGTATAATTCTGTTCACACCGTAAGGGCCGTTTCACTAAACACCTCAACAGGTATGTACTGAATTATTGGGCCTTTCAAGATTCCTGAACCTGTCAGATTTTACCTTAAAAATGATACAGTAGAAAACATTGCCATCAGCTATCAGTTCTGTGTTTAACCTGAATATCTGCTCAATAGTAAGCTATCCTGCCTCCCCAAATGCCATCTCAATGTTAATATTTTTTATGCATTCCACGGCAATGACAAATTGTTTTCTGACTCTAACTGTAGATTAAGTATGCAAAAGGCATGTTTGCCACTGCCAACAAACCAATAATTCTCACTAACATCTTCAGAGTTACAACATTTATAAAGTTGCAAAGTGGAGTAAACAAACCATCTGTTTGGCTTTACCATATATGTCATGCTCTCTTATTAGCATATTACGATTCATTTAGTAAACAAATTTGGTGATTTCGTTCATGTCAAAGTTAGAGGGAGCTTGAAGATGATTAACATTCCTGGGACAGGCACATTAATACATTGCTTCCTCTGCAAAGTTAAATGGCTTCTCAGGAGAATCACCCCTTGTTGACAAGATGAGACTGTCAATTTTGTTTGCCTGCCACATTAGGGGCCGTAAGGGGATGGGAAGCTCAGAGAAAGAGGAGCAGTGTAGGCAGCATAATTCACTGCGAATTGAAAAAAGAAGTCTAATTCTGATAAATGGTCGACCCCAATACATCCTACCTGTTATTACAACAGACGTGCCGTATCTGTGCAGTAAATTAGTTAAACCCCTAAAGAGTTTGATGGGAGCTTATCTTCAAGTGAATAATTTGAGTGTAGAGGGAGCTGTCTTCGTGACCAGTGTGAGTGATTTGTTTCATATTGAAAGGGATTGAAATGACTGGGCTCCACATCTTTAATTTGCAAGAACTTGCTTGTCCTTTATTTCCTGCATTTAATAAGCATTTTTTTTTAATTTTTTATTTTTATTTTTATTTTTTTTAATAAGTGCTGAACTGTATTTTACCTTTTGGATTTTCTTCCTATGAAAGGTTAATATTTTTCAGATTATATCCAATTTAAAGCCCCTAGGACTGATGTTATTACCCAAGCTACTCATGTAAAAATGCCATGGTTTCAATGGGTAGCATAGTATTTTGCCTTTGCTCATTGTTCTAAAGTCTAGCTCCTATCTTTACTTTCCCTATTGCACTTAGAGGCAAATTAAACATGATCAGGTACATGCAAGTGCTAACGCACAGGTGAAAACCTTGGCCCTGTTCAGATAAATGTGAATTCTATAATTTATGTCAGATTATGGTTTCAACCTTTTATTATCTTTGCTTAGATTTATGTATTTTCTCATTTTTTAGATTAAAAACCAAGCAAGCATGCAAACAAACAAAAACAAAAACAAAAAAAAAAATAGCTGTATCAAAGACTACTGAGCAAATGGCAAAATTAGGACAGTAACTGAGAAAATGATTTCTTTAACAGTTTCCATGAGTAATTAGATTCCAAGAACTGTTTCATTGTTGATTTTTTTTTTTTTGAGTAAATGGGGAAAATGATTGCTGCTTCATTCTTGAAGAAATGCCAGAATTAAGGCCATATCTTTTCTCATAAATATGCACACTGTTATATTTAGCCAGAGTCTTACTTTCTAGTTCTTTGATTTTAGCTGCATGAAACTCAGCACTTTCAGTCTGAAGAGATTCTAAGAAAGCATAAAATTCTGCATGTGCTTTCTGTTATGTTCATATATTCTGCGCTTTTGTGTGAGTTTCAGGCTTAGATAAGCAGTAAAGGAACATGAAATTGAGGTAAGACCACAATGCTTTGCCACGTGAAGGATTAAATTTGTACACAAATTTTAAACAAAATTGTAAATCGTAATTTTGAGCCTTTGAGATGAAAAGAAACAAAGAGAACTTTGGTTTACATTTCATTATAGGCAAAAATGTGGGCTGAATACTGGGAAAAATACTGTTGAGCTAAAGTTAGGTGTGTAAAATGTCTCATAAGATGAATAATGACAGTTTTGTTGTTTATGATATTTTAAATGTGTTTGACAGCATTTAGTTTTATTATGGCAGGAGGATAAGTTGTATGGAACCTGTACAACCTGGGCAGTTACTTCCGTATCCAGCTTTAATAAGAGGTTTGCCAATCTGTACGTAATTGGACATTGGACATGTATCCTAGCATTGGATTTTGTAGTAGAATCTTAGTAGTAGAATCTGCTGAAAATTGTGTGGTTTCAGCTTTCATAAACAAATATTCTTTCTTCTTAAAAGGATACCAACTACTACCTGAAAAGGAATATTTAATGTTTAGTTTTAATGCATCACATATCCATCTATAATTTTATTGTATTGCTTAGTGCTGGGATCACTTATTGCAATTTAAAGCAAAGCTGCCCAATGACTGATGTTCCCCTTGCTATAAGCTCCTGTGCATGATTACTTTATGGTATTAGAATGATAGAGTTGGGTGATGGTGACATTACTTGGGCAAACCATTTATGAGTTTGAAAACACATTTTTAAAATATTTGTAGTGTAGGAGATTGTGACAATTCTTGTATTTAGAAAGATAAGAAGAAAGAATATAAGGGACACAGCAGGAAATGCTGAAATCATTCATTCCAGAATTCTGTTGAACAGTACAGTGGACTTTGATACCTGACTGAGATTGTCATGAGGGAACTTTGTCGCTTATGCTCAGCCATGGAGGAACAAGGGGCCAATCACTAAGACATTTAGCTGATATGTCGGTTGGCTTGGCCTTTCTGTCCGACTGCATTACAAATGGGAAAATGGGTTTCTGTAGTCCCTAACTGACTTCCCTAGCAATTATGCTGCTGAATCACGCTCATTTTCTTTTTCTCTCATCCATTTAATATTTAAGCATGATAATATATTTCTCTTTCATAAAAAAAAAAATAATAGTAATTTAAAAAAATTACGCTTTATGTCTTTATGTTTTATTTTCAACAACCTGCACTGCCCCAAACTGTAACCAAAACATTCAAGCCAATTTTTCATGCTGTTCATTTTGTGATCTGCTTGATACCTGATTTTAAACAAACAGAAAACTCTGTATCCAAATTTCCCAACTCTGCTGTGCTCATTAACCATGAGTTTTGACCTGTTGCAGATAGGACTGGGTTCATCCAAAGTTGGCCTCCAGTCATTCATAGAAATCCTGACAATTTGTATGCCAGTACAATTTTTACTCTATGATAAGTTCCTCCTCACTCACTTCAAAAAGATATAAAAGGATGGTCTAAAGAAAAATAAGCTATAATAAACAAGCTTTTACATTTTTATTTCCAATATATGGATATTATTAATATAGAATTAACAAAATCATATTCATTGACAAGTAAGGAAAGAAAGTGCTGAAGGGAACCCAGGCTGGATTTATGAGCTGTTTAAGTGGCATGGATATTTAACTGACCATGTTTCCCAAAGTTACAATCCCCTTTCTTCTGTTGATGCACGGCACAACTCTATCAAGAGAAGCTTTCTAGTAATATGTGGGGAGGAACCAACAGTGAGTTCTACTTATGGAAGAATACTTCCATGAACTTCAGAAGAGAAAGAAAATACTACCACCAGTGGGATCATGACCAGAGTCAGAGAGCTGGTGTAGTCACTTTAGCACTGTGCATTGTGCTGCTGCTGAAATAGCCATCTGAAAAGACAGTGGTGAAGTGGGAAGTGGGATTCCCTTGTGAGTTGGCTACAACCACAGATTTTATCACTATTATTATCATCTTTTCAGCAGTACTGATGTATTCTTAAGATCACTGTATTTAGAAGGCTGAATTCCCGCCTGTGATGACTTTCCACATACTTTTGTCCAGAGTATGTCTAATTCAATAATAATAACTTGGAAGAAGATGTTAATTATATGAAAAATCAGGCATTCTAGGCTTCCTAAAATAACCAAGAACTTGCTAAAACTTCCTTGCCACAACAGGCTGCATATCAAAACAGCCTGGAAAAACATTCTCCTTGTTTTTAAGGGTGCAAGACATGTATTACGGAGTTGAAGAGATGCTTGAATCGTCTTTGGCACACATATTATTTTAAATTATCAGAACTAACCCTCTTCACTATTCCTTATTGCCTAGCATGGGGTAGATCTGTAAACTGGAGCTGAGTGAGATCTACCTTTAGTTCAGCTCTTTTGACTTCATAATTCTGTCTTGAAGACTGCAATCACCAGTTCTTTTGTTGTAACATTTCTATTGCCAGGATCAAATCTCTTAATTTGTTAGCTGGTGCACAAATAAGTAGTCTAAGAAGTCCAGAGTCATTCAAATAATTTCACAGGGTCAACTATTTTATGTTTTGTATATATATGTACACTATTGCCATTCATTTAGGTTCTTCAACCTTTTTTTTCTGTGCTGATACAGCAGTCACTGCAGTGTAAAGGACACCAGAGATAGCCTTAAATTAGCTATCTCAGGGATGAGGAATATTGGAGTCATGGGAAGCTGGAGCTTACCTGTTTTCAATGTATCTTGCTTTGTGATTTTCTGACTTGTTTAATTACAGGGATCGTGTACTGGCACAAATCACTGTGACCAAACTGTGCCTCAGCTTACACAGGGAATATTGCTTACGTGTACCTGGGAATGGTACTCTCGGGTGGAAGAGGTAGTGGCATTGTAGATCACATCAGGGAACAGAACAGCTGGAGAGAAACTGCAGGTGCTTTGGGGAGGAGCAGAGGAAGAGATGACAAGGCTAGCATTGGCTGAGGGCTGCTGGAGGACTTGTTAGTGTCTGGGTGTGATTAAGCAGAGGGGAAAGATTTGCAAAGGACTAGAATAGTATGGTATGGAGAAAAGAACATTGGAGCAATTTAAGATGGCTGAGTGAGTGCTGCTTTCCAAGGAAAAAACAGCAAGGAAGATCAGCATTGGACGAGGGAAGCAAAGAAATAGAAGAAATAGGAAATAGTTACAGTTATCAAGATGAAAGATGGTATAGGATGGTATAGGCTTGGCCAATATTTTTAATGCTACTTTTTTTTTTTTTTTTTTTTTCCTGTGATTGCTGTTTGCAGCTACTGGGTCAGAATACTGAGTATCTGCCACATACTCTTCTGCCTTTCTATTTGAATATTCTTCTCATCTTCATAGAAAATTATGCTTCATTTTTACCTGTAAACTCAACACTATTCTATTTGGCAATTGCGAGTGCTTGCTTTTTTCCAGAACATCTTCTTTTTTTGTCTTTCCTGGTCAGTGGTCTTTCTAATCTGCCTATATCTTCTTTCTTAATTATTTTTTCTGATGAAGACATTATTCGTAGCTGTTCCTGCACACATCAGCATGCTCTTGCACAGGACTCTCCTTGGTCATTGTTTCCCAAAGAAACCTTGGGAATGCTTCAGCCAACCCTGAAAAGAAGCATTCTTTATGCAGGGCACATTTCAAGCAGCATGCTATATGGGGTCTTCAGTCTGTGCCCCAGAGTGCAATGTTACATTTAGTTGTGCAGTGGTCAGGAAAGGGATGCAAGGTCAGGCATTTTAGATTTGTGCGTCTATGAAAATATACTTTTCCTTCCCTCTTATCCCAGCCATTGTTCAGGTACTGGAAATGTGTTCAGCTAGTAGCTTTAGCACACAGTGTTGTTAATTCTGTCAAAGTTTTAGTCTGTGTGACATTGGTTTTATCATAAGATTTCAAACCTTCAGTGTTCAAATATATGTGTTTTTTGTTGTGTTTTTTTTTTTTTCTCACAATACCTAACTGAATGTTTTTGCATATGGTATTTAGAGAAAGTATTAAACACAAGTGAAATAGATTAAGAAATGAATGTAAAAGAATCAATTCTTTTGAACTGTGGTTGCATAATGGAAATCGACTGCTATGAATGAACCTATGTTCAGAAGTTATGAACAGCAGAGCTAATGCATTGCCATGAGTTCATCTTTATTATTGCATTACACCTGAATCAATTGATAAAGTAGCTTTTTTTTTAAGGCTAGGAATGGCACTTAATTGAATAAAAGTCAATGTAATTATATTAGGAGAATCCAACAGTACTGCTGACAGCGGAAAAGGGACACTACTGAGTAGAGTGCCAGAACTTGTCCACACATTTCTGCACATCGTTTGCCTGACAGATATTATGGGCTGGTACATACTTTAATTGGATTACTGATTGCCACTGCTGTAAGTGAGAATTGAATAAGAGAGGCATCTCTCCATATCAGAGCATCAGCAGGGTTTGCATCCTTACACTGGTCTTTCTCAGAATATTCTCTGTCCATCTGGGGCTCAGTGGCCCCTCTTTAAGATGATTTATTCTTATCTCTTCATTCAGTGAATGTTGAAGTTATTTTCACTTCATGGCTGGCTGCTGTTTTTCCCAGCAACAAACCAAAGGAACAATGAGAGTTAATGTGTGAGAAACAGCAGTAACAGTTATACTGACCAGTTTCTGCAGCGTAGCAAATTTCCAGGGGTGGGGGGAATTGTAAGAAGTAAACCCACAAGCACTTTATGAGTAGTTTGCAGTTAGCATTATGATGATAAGCACAAATGTGCTTTTATGGTCATGTGCGGACAGACCTTCACAGTAAGCATTTCCTGTACAGTGCTTAGCAACTTTACCTGGGCCTTTATGCCATCTGACACCAGGAAGGCAAGGGACTGTCAGGACTACTGTTTGCCATTCATGTGTGTGTCCTCCGTATGCATCTGTGCAGAGCTCATTTGTGGATGATGATGGGGATGATGTGAATATGCTTTGATTAATTTGCTTTATGTTTTTCATGTTGTGTGGTTGAGACAGTATCCATTAGGACAACAGGATAAGTGAGATTACAGCTGACAAAAAGAGTTTCACAATCAAGACTTTTTTAAAGTCTGTAATTTATTAGTTTCAAATATTATTTTCTTTTGACTTTTTTTTTTTTTTTTTTTTTTTTAACCAGATATGTCTGGATTGGAATGTGAATTTGTTCTTTCTCTCTCTCTCCTCTTTCTTTCTTTCTCTTTTTTCCTCTCTTCTCTCTCTCTCTTTTGTGATCTCAATTTAGCAAAAGATTAGAAAGCTGATCTTATCACAAGGTAAGCTCAGCCTTCCTAAGTGCAGTGTGGGGATATGCATAATTACACTTCTGCGCCTCAAAAAACAATGGTGCTATATTTGCTTGTGTGAAAGAAGTGCTTCCCATGTGGGAAAACAAACAAGGAATGCTCTCCACTTTTTTTCTGCCCTTGCCCATACCTCTCAACTGTCTCACATTAGAAGAGAAATTCTCCATTATAGACCTCCCTTACTGGAATATTTACATCCTGAGCAGATATTATTGAATTAAACTGCAGTTCAGCATCAGCTTTATGTCAGAGAACTGTTGCCTGCACTTGCAGGTGAGTGGGTTGGATAACTTCTATTGCTGTTATCTTTATTTATTACCATAAATTAAGAGTAACAGATAGATTAATCATAAAATAAGTGACATAAAATTAGAGACATTGACTCCACATCAATTTAATCTTCCTACATTTGCATTTACCTTTTTTATCTTCATTGTATTACTGTACTGTGTTTTGGACTTCAGCTGGTTGAGAGGTATGTTTCAAAGGGTTTCTTAAAACAAAAGCTTACAAAAAGGAAATATTGCTAATAGTTATTGTTTTCCTTTCTTTTTTTTTTTTTTTTTTTTTTTTTTGTTACCATAGGATCTGAATGTTTGTAAAATATTTTATCATTGTTATGTTTTCCCATGTCAGTTTTATACCTAGTGCTTTTTTTGCAAATTAAAGTATTCCTATGTTAAAACTCTCTCTTTCTCTCTTTCTCTCCCTTCCCCCTTCCCTCCCTTTTCTTTTCCCTCCTACATTTGGGCTCTGATCTGCAATTTATAATGGGCAGACAGACTGGTGAGTCTGCATGTTGTAAATTGCGGGTTTGGGTCCTTAGCTTGCAAAGAATGTTCCGCAGTAGAACTTCGCTAATTCTTTTGTTACTGACTTGAAAATCCAGTCAGCCTCCAAAAGAAGCTAACTATTTGTTGTTTCCTCCACAATGGTGTACATTCTGAATACTAAACACTAAAGTTTTCTAATATTGAAAACTTTGTACTAATTTCTCATCATTAAACACTTCAACAAAAAGAGCATGTTCTGCGGTCAGAGGTCTTTGATATCTGTGTTCGTTGGTTGCATTGTTGATTCAGAAAATGCAGTTTTTCAAAGAGGGTTTTCTGATGCTATTGCAAATCAGTGAGGTTCTACTGCAATGGAAAAATAAAGCCGATGTCAAAAGTGGAGAGTAGAATGCAGCATTTACAATAATAAGCTGGTTTACACAGTTACTAACCCAAAGGCTTATGTTTGTTTGCAAATGTAGAGCTTTACTTCTTGAGAACAAAGGCCCTGATCCTGTAAAACTCTTGAGAATATTTTAACTTGCAGCTCTTGGGATCTGGTCCAAAGACCACTGACGTCAGTGACAGCTTTTCCAGTGTCTCTTGAGCACTCACAGTGACTTCAACACACACCTAAGCCAAAGCCCATGGTTAAGTGTTTTGATCGATTTGGGGCAAAATTCTGATTGCCATTAGTAGTTATTTTGCTGGGTCATTCAGCACTACATCAGACACAGTCCTGGGAAGAGTGCAGTGAGGAGTGGCAGTGTCCTCCCAGAAGGATGGAATCAGTGACTTTGGCTAAGATTTTCAGAAACTTACATGCGGATTTCAGAGACTTGTTCTCCTAAACCTTTCAAGTCTTCTCATCTTGATTTGGCCTGATTCTGAGTTTCTTTATACCAGAATTACATTATCAGAATCAGGACCTCTGACTATGTATCATTCGGTTACCTTTATAGTTTTCTTCTCCTATATTTCACTTACAGTTATGTGAATATATATGTATACATATTATATATTTATATGTATGTATGTATAAATATATAAGTATTTGGTTATAGGTACAGATATAAAGATAGATATAGATACAAACACACACAGATATTTTAAGTATTAATAGTGTTTACTCCTGAAATGAGGCTTTAGGAAGGACAGCAGGGATTCAGGGACCAAGAACAGCACTTTGCATTTTCTGTTAGTCCAACTTACTGTTTTGCAAATATCAAATAAAAGGGCTATAGCTGCTGCTGGGAACTAATGTTGAGGAGCAGTAGCTGAAAACAAAAATGATATGGGGGGGGTTATTTTGCTTCATTTGTTTTGTTTTTATGTTGCAAATTATTCATTTTTAACAAGACTGAATTTTCCAAGAAACACGAATAGGGGATATTTGTATAAGTTACTGCTAAGTCAGAATTTGGGTTTAGTGCTTGGCAACTTTGTGTTTAATCAAAAATACTGTACATTTTTCCTTTCTTCCCTTCCCTCTTCCTTTCCCAGACACAGTGCTAATATAAACCTGCACCGTAAACTGTTGACCAAAGAACTGGATGACATGGGCCTGGACTCCTCACAGCCTTCTCTTAGTAAGGACCTCCGTGATGAATTTTTGGTGAAGATATATGGCTCTCAGCATCAGATGGGGCTTGACATAAGGGAAGACACCTCCTCACCTGCTGGTACTGAGGATTCCCATATAAATGGGTATGGCAGGGTCATGTCGGAAGACTATATGGTCCTAGACCTGAGCACCACCTCCAGCATCCAGTCCAGCAGCAGTATCCATTCCTCAAGAGAATCTGATGCAGGAAGTGATGAGGGCATTCTCCTGGATGACGTCGATGGGGCAAGTGACAGCGGGGAGTCTGCCCACAAAGCAGAGGCCCCTGCCTTAGCTGTAGGTATGGGCACTGATGTCCCAGGATCCCTCATGTTCAACAGTGTTTCGGTGAGCAACGGTGGGATAATGTGTAACATTTGCCACAAAATGTACAGCAACAAGGGAACCCTCAGAGTGCACTATAAAACAGTGCACTTGCGAGAGATGCACAAATGCAAAGTACCTGGGTGCAACATGATGTTCTCCTCTGTCCGTAGCCGAAACCGGCACAGTCAGAATCCCAACCTGCATAAAAACATTCCGTTCACTTCAGTAGATTAGTTCAAGGATGGACATGGCATAATGCCAGCTCTCAGAGAGGGCCCACCACATTTGAACTGCCATATACAGCCTCCCTTGATATATATATATATATATATAAATATACATATATATATAATCTTTTTCTTTTCTTTTCTAACAAAAGAAAGAAACACCAGGTGCTTTTTTTCCCTCGGTTGGTTGTTGGTTTATTTTTTTTTCCTTTGGGGGGGATAGAAATAAAAATGTGGGATCTTTAATCTGGGGTGAAATACCCTTTAAGAAAAAAAAAAGCAAAGCAAACAAACAAACAAACAAACAAAAAACACAGAGAAAGCCTGCAATTGTCCCTAGTTCTGTTAGAATGTTCTTGGTCATCTCCAAAGAGACAATTTGTTCTACCCATGAGCTTCACCTGAAAAAAAAAAAAAAAAAAAAAAAAAAAAAAAAAAAAAAGCAAAGGAAAAAAAAAAAAAGAAAAAAAATCTACTTAGTTGTCTTTGTGTCTTCTAAGCATTGGGGATAATGTTCTACTAAGCATGGCTGTTACACTTGTATATATATATTGAGCCTTGACAGGCCTATGATGTAAAACAATTGTATTGATGGTGGTTTAACTCTTTTTTTTTTTTTTTGCTTAATTTTTACAGTTACATTCAGCTGTTAGATAAGCAGGAAAAATAGTTTGCTGGCTAGTTCTACTCCTTTATGTTAGCTTTAATGCACATTTTTAAAAGAACCACGGTCTTGTTTTAACTACCTGCTAGATATAAGTAATACAGAGGTGCTGGCATGCTTTACAGTACCTGATCTGATACAGTTTTTTTTGTCTTGTACTATTACATAAATCCAGTCATGCACTTTTTAGTACACTACAAGGGGATGTGTAATAATATCCATGCTTTTTTTTTTTTTCTTAAACTATTGCCATATTTTCAGTAAGTGTCTTTAAAAAAATACACTTAGATAAAAGTGGTCTGGTCAGTATGAGGGCATGAATGCCAAACAAAGAGTATTAGTGTTTAGTGTTAATACAAAAGTGCCAACTTTGCACACGTTTTAAAAAAAAAAAAAAAATGGAAAAAAAAAGAAAATGTAGTTACTTATCCACCACAACCACAATTGTAGTTTTTGGACTACACGAAAAATTACTGGGGAAGGAAAAGGTGTAAAGTGAAATACAGAATTCTTGGTGCTTTTTTCAAGTGCCAACTATTACTAGAAACAATAGAGCATCCTCATTCCTTATATAATACATTACATGAAAGAAAAAACAGAATTGTGTCATGTGAATCAGTGGAAACTTTTTTTTGTTGAACATGCATAATATTTGGGGATATAAATGCTGATACTACTTGTCACAGAACAAAGATGAATATAATTTTGTGTGCTTCTTACTATGGCCTGGATTCTTTGTGGTGTTTAAAAAAAAAAAAAAAAAAAAAAAAAAAAAAGGAACAGGGAAATAATGTTGAGTATGTTGTTCTGTAAAGTTGTCTTTTTTTTTTTTTTTTTTTTCCAATAGAAAGTGCTGTAGTATGATTAAGGCATGTTTTATAGAAGCAATCAAAAGAAATTAATGACAGAAGCACTTAGCTCTGAAAACATATGCTGGACTTTTTATTGAGTAACTTTCCCTTTGGACAAATTAGAGGCCAGAGAAAGGATCTCTAGGTGTGTTAATGTTTTCTGTTTCACCCACATGGTTTGTCAGAAAAGAACTAAAATCTGAGGAATAGAGCATGCAAGAGAGACACCATGGGCAGGAGCAGGAGAAGGAGCTGTCAATTGAGAAAGGCAGAAAGAATGAGAGGCTGTCCTGTGAATCTCTTTTTGTTTCCGGTGTTTACACATGTTCCTTGAGCTGGTAAACCACACTGGCAGCCTGAGTTACCACAACATACTGACTGAGTGGTGGTATTTACTTAAGTTCAGCCTACAGCCAAAACCATTAGGGTGTGTAGAGTTGTAGACTCTTTTCTTTACCAAAAAAAAAAAAAAAAAAAAAAAAAAAAAAAAAAGCAAAAACAACAAAAAGGATATTTCAGCATACAATAAAATATTTGTTCATTGAGAATGTGTTCCTTTTCTGTATTTACTAACCCAGAATATTAGCCAAGAGTCAGAAATGCTTCTTTTGCTTTAGCTTCAGCTGTTTTGATTTGCTGTGCATTTCGATCATTCTTACCTTTATGTCCACTTGAGTACTTACACTTTCTAGAGGAACTTTTCAATATGGATTTCCTCTTTTTTCACTCTTTATGCATTTCAGTAGTCTTGTTTCCAAAAGTAGGAATCAATAGCTAATAAATCAGTACTTCCAGCTGTAGAAAAAAAGAGAATTTTTTTTCTAAAATATTTCTCACTATGGTTCTGTGGGTTACAAGCCTCTGATAATTTTTTGATTCTGTGCACTGATGAAACCCCAAAAAATTTTGTGGATCCCACAGAAAACATAAGGGATTTTTACCTTCTGGTTTAACAAACAAACAAACAAACAAACCAAAAGTTTATAGCAAAAGCTAACCAGTTTCACAGAGTGTCTTTCTTTCATCTTTTTTTTTATTTATTTATTTTTCCTCAAAGTCTCTACTACTTTGCCTTGTTAAATTGCGTAGAGTTATCTGCTTTGCTTTGTTTTATGTTGTGCAAACTCAGTGTGTTAGTGACAGAGGGAAATTAGAACAGTAAAGGTGGATTCTTCTCAAACACGAGGACCTTTGTAGTGTTACCTGTACTGCACTCCCATCCCTCTACGAACCATGCTACTACGAACCAAGCAAGACATAAAGTCTAAAACCAATAAAACAAAAATTGAATATCTACAGAAGAAAAAAGAAAGAAAGAAAGAAAGAAAGAAAGAAAGAAAGAAAGAAAGAAAGAAAGAAAGAAAGAAAGAAAGAAAGAAAGAAAGAAAGAAAGAAGAATAAAAGAAAACTAAAACACTGTTTTGAACTATGTACGGTATAAATAAATATTGTTTTTAATGAAAAACACATTTGAGGTATATAAATAATTCTTCACTGAATGAATCACTGTTCTGCATTCTTATTTCACTCTGTTTCTGTTAGAGGTCAAATGGTTTTGGTAAACTTGTTTGGAAACTTAAACATCATCAGTAGATAAATTCAGCATATGAATTACATAGGAAAAATCTGTTTATTACACAAAATGAAACAGGACTTCATAAAAAGCAAAGGAGCAGGAACAAACCTCCAAAAACTGTTACAAAATCCACAATCCTACTCTTATGGCATCCTAAATTTCATTCAGATTGTGCTTAAGCCCTGTAGAAGATACGATCTCCATGTAAGAGAACTTCGTGATGGACAGACTATTGCTCACTGTTATCTTTAGGTGAATCAAATGCTTTTTCTGTGCTAGTGATACTAAAGTCAGAACAGTCTAGGTTTTAGGAGGGCACACAAACTTCCATTGAATTGAATGGTATTTCCCTCCTTCCTATTTACCAAGCATCTCTATGAGGATCTGTGTTTATCAGAAATGTTCCTGTGATAGAATTGGTGTTACTTGCAATTTTCTGAACAATGCTAAAAAAGGCCAGATGGTAGAATTTTTGTTTTACTGACAAAATTAACACAACTGCTAGCATTTCTAGGTGATCTCAGCAGAGATGCACAGTGTAATCACTATAAAGACTGAACCTCTTATTTGTCCAGCACAGGGCATAATGGCGTGATGACAAGACAAGTGTGCTGCTGCTTACGCCATCATAACCTGTGGCTATTCTCTCAGTTTTCAAGACTGTCAGTCTAACAGTTTTTACAAGAATTAGGCTGAACTTGAGGAAGGGGAGTCATACAGAGGCTCTTCATCTTACATGGAAATTAGTTCCTTGTTGTTTAGTTCCTATAGTTATTGCAGGCATGCTTTCCACAGTGTTTTACCATTTTGTTCATGCAAAGTAGTTGCATATTTCTGTAAATATCAAACAGGCTTTGTCCACTTTTACAAAAAATATCTCTGCATGCTGAATCTCCTTTAGAAACAGAATTACTTTTCATTACTTTTCTTGAGATGTTTATGCATTTTTCTTGCTTTTGGAGAGCACTCTTTTTTTTTTTTTTTTTTTTTTTTTTTTTTCAGGGAAGCATGCAATACCAGTTAATCATTACATATCTTTTGAAAGACTGTGTGAAAAAAGTTGGAAGGAAAACAGCACAGTCAAATCACATGAATTGGAACCAGGAACTGAGCATTAATACCACTGGTGGCCTCATGTCACTGCTTAGTTTTTGGCAGATCACATCACTCACCTGTTTATGTTTCACTCCATTAAAACATGGCTAATACTAATATGCTCTTAGTGCATATGGGTGTTTCTGTGAGGACTAATTATTTAGTGCTCGTACAGAGCTAATTTATATTTTAAATATTTCTGCACATCTTACACTATTTAGCCAGTTTTTCTAAGTTGTATCTTAAACAGCTACATTTTGTTACAGCTGAGATTTTAACTTGGCCTCTTAAACTGCAACTGGCTCCATGGTGACACTGTAGTAATGCACACAAAGTATAAGCACTCTGTCACTGAGTCACAATTGAACTTGATAAAATGTGGAAGGTAGATTTAAAAGCCTGTAAGCACTTACACAATGCTCTGAAAGATCTCTCAAAGGCTTTTCATGACTAAGCTCATAAAATTTGTGTTTCTCAGATACTTCTCACAGCAGAAATTGTGCACCATATTTTGCTGTGAGTAAACTTCAGTATATTTCCTTCCTTCCTTCCTTCCTTCCTTCCTTCCTTCCTTCCTTCCTTCCTTCCTTCCTTCCTTCCTTCCTTCCTTCCTTCCTTCCTTCCTTCCTTCCTTCCTTCCTTCCTTCCTTCCTTCCTTCCATTCTTCTACCATTGTGGAAATGAAAGTGTACTTTCTCTGCCTATTCCAAAAGTTTATAATTTCCCATCACCTATGTGTTTTCCATTCCATCCACAAATCAGGAACTGTTTAGGAAGAAGAGTCAACAGGTACTGAACAGTAAAGCAGATGCTATGGGAGGTCAGCACCTCTGTAGATCCAGTCCAATATAGCAAATAGAAAGTGAGACTTCATACCCTTGAGGTATATGCTTGAGTTTTCCCTGATTTTTATTCTTCTCAGTTAATGCAATTAAGGATCCAGCATAGTTAACTACATGGGCAAAGAGCTGCATAAGTATCTGGAAAACCCAGAAACATAATGATACAGGGTTTGATCTGTTCCAAAGATAGGAACCACTTACAAGAACAAGCTTTAGGTCCAGGATATTCTCTTTCAATGAGTTTGGTATTTTAAAATCAAATTATATGGTTTGGATCTGCTTTTTGATAGGATTGTTAGAAATCTCAGCCACTGTCAGAAAACAGGGCTTCTTTTCAGAAATACATTTTTACCCAAATTCTGCAGGACATTTTCACAGCACCATTGATGGCTGAGGAAGGAATAAGGGAGGGAAAGTGTTTGATCTAGATGTGCACACATGCTCCTCAAAATATTATGTGCCAGTTATGTGAACAGGAATATTAGCACTTCTTCTGTCCTGGGAATGTTTTTGTCACTTTTCTCTTTGGGTTGTATTAACAGAATTGTTCTTTTCTTATTTCAAAAAAGCAGCAAAGGTGTCTGTAATAAGGGTAAGGAGGCAGCAGGAGTTCTCTGCGAGGAGAAGGTGAGTGGCAGACACATGATGGCAGCTGGTATATGTCAGTTCCTTCTTTTTCTTTTTCTTTTTCTTTTTTTTTTTTTTTAAACTTATGTCACTACTTTGCTGCTATAGTAACTCAACAAAACAGTGACTCTAGTGCTACTTTGTGAGATAAGCATCAGCATATCCTGCCGTCACCACATGATGAGTTGCGCTTTTTCCCCCTTCTGTACGGACATAAAAGGAACTCTTTTCCATACCCATTTTTTCTTTATGAACAGAGCAACATGATACAATGGACTGAACCTTTCACCCACACATTTGCCCAAGTACGTGTCTGTTCTAGTCCCATAGTTTCTGTCTCTTCTTGCCAAGCAGCATTATCACTGTCTTTAAAATGGCTGGCAACAAAAGGAAGCAGCAACTTTTTTATGTGAGTAAGATATCTTGAGTCTGTAGTAGTCTTTATGTGGCTTGTTTTCCCCAGTCAAGCCATGATCTTAAATAGCAACTTAAATGACAGCTTTGATTTTGATATTGATCATGTATATCCCAATACTGTTGCTGTTATGGCATTGTTGGCACTGGCACTGAAAGGAAAACTGTTCTTAGCCACAAAAGGGTTAAAAAAATGGACATGTTTTTGACAAGTCCTCTGACTTTTGCCAGTATTATTGTTCATTATGATGACACTGTATTATTATTATTATTTTTTAATAACAGCTGTAGTTGTCATAAAACTATTTTCCGATTCCTCTCCTTTAAAGTGTGGTGTTGTAAATTCATGTGACCTTTCCTGCAAAGAATAAATATTTCTTTTTTATATAAGATCTCAAGACAAGGCTTGGTTTGTAACAAATAGTGGCCCATTACAAAGCAGGAAAAAAAAAAAAAAAAGAACTGAGCTGAGCATCAAGAAGCTTCAGTTCAATTTCACCTCATATCTTTCTAATAACTTACTTGTCACTTTATTACCTTCCAGTAATGTGAATGCCGCTGACAAGACTGTCACACTAACAGCAGACAACACCCTCTCATGCTTAGCCCCAGCTCTCCTGGCTACTTATTGCACTGGCCCTGAAGGGACACAAACTAATAGTGTGCTTTCAAGTTCAGCACTTGGCCATCAAATATAAAAGGATGCGTAATTGCCTGTTTATCCCCTGTGAAGTGGAAATTGAGTATAAGAACCAGGCTTTCCCTCCCTGTTCCTTGACACACACACACACACACACACACATGCACATACATCTGCAATGAGTGAAGGGAAGTCCCATCTGGAGCTCTTCGATTTGTCTTTGGGAAGCCCAAGGCTGCCACTGGCTGCTCTATCGAGCTATCAGACAGACAGTAACAAGATGGCTTCTTAACAAAAGGTCAGCTGAGAAATGCTGTCTGTGACGGCACTTTTGTCTGCTTATGTAGCAACTAATTGCTTTATATTGGCATAAGCCATACTGTGCCTGCTAGAAATAGATGTGCAGACTTGCTGCAGGACTGACTGTGCAGGTTCAGTGGCAAAGAAGATGTATAATCTTTTCTTTTTCTGATTTAGCCCATCTTGTGGCAAATTTCAGAGCAAAACCATCCCCTCAGATTCTAACAGTGAATGCCAATTCCGAATATCCTTCCTGCTGTCATAGGAACATCTCCTGCTGAGGTCAGCGTGAACCTCTATAAAGTGTTAGGGAAGTAAGTGTATCTGAGACACTATCTACTGCCCTCATACAAGGAGGAATTTGCTCCGCTCTGATTTATCTCTTCATTAACAAGAACACTGCCAAAAGTGCAGACTCCAGAATTGCATTTCAGATGAGGCAGTTAGGAGAGGAAGAGTTTGAAAGGGGAGGTAGCTTGGGCGCAAGCACCATGTTCTGAGAAGTTACAAGTGCATGGAAGGCCAGATTACCTGGCATCAAGCATCCCCCTTCATTTGTACAGTACGTTGTTTAATCAGAACCGATTGACTGACTGCTGAATAGTCATTGGAAATTCAACTAGCCAGAGAAGTAAGGGAAACATGCTTTCCTTGCCAGGTTGGCAGGATTTCTGTGCTGGGTTCATAACATAAGATCCCATTTGTGCCAATGAGTGCTGCTCATTGTGTGTTGAACTGGTATTGCCAATGCAATACGTAAAAATACAAAGGCTTATTTCAGACAAATCCCAAGACTGGAAGACCTAAACACAGCCTTTCTGGGGTTCATTATTTTTCACATCCTTGGATTATTCACCAGATTAGTGGACAGCAGCTCCTTTTTGCTTGCTTTGGATGCTTAATCTGTTTCCAGTGCTGTATGGTAATTACCTGATATCTGCTGCAACAGAAGTGATGGTGCCCACTATAAATAATAGAGGGCCTTTTACCAGTCAGACAAAGGTCATTGATCTTTTCCCTCCTTTTTTTTCCACATGCATCAGAAGCTACAAAGGGTGAAACCAGCAATTTCCTGTGGCTAGGTGGCAGGAAGGAATGTTTTTTGTATGTCAGAAGTGTAAAGGCTGAGCCCAAATTTTGCTCTCCCATCAACTCCATGAGCACATGGTATGGACCAAAGCAGGAGCAGTTGGATTAGCTGACCTGCAACAATGAGCTGGGCAGGCCTAGCAGCCTTTCTGCAACGTTTCTGAGGCTGTTTATGGAAACCAGGACTTTCTGATCCAATAAACCATTTGGGTCCTTGTTCTTGTGTGTGTGTGTGTGTGCTTGTGAGGGTATGTGACAGACATACAGAGAAAGAGGGGGAAGAAGACATAATGACAGTAAAATGAAGATTATAAATTGGAAAAATTATGTAATTTTCATCACGTTTACCTGTATGTATATTTTCTCTCAAGTGCTTAAAAACACGAGAAGCTAGACTGAGCAAATGTCTAATCTGTAGAGAGGTTTGTTCAGATGCTCTATGGACTTTGCATGCCACTCTCTTCAAACCTTTGGAGAAAAAATATTTTAGGAAAATGGAGGAAAGCATCCAGGTCAATTATATTTCTAGAGAAGAAAGAGAGAGCGAGACTAGCTAAGTGATGTATAAAGATTTTATAAGGCCTCCGTTGTCAAACAAAGGGTTGGGAATGATCAGAGGATAATGTGCAGTTAGGATGGCAAACTCATCAATAGTTTATCACAACCTGTCCGCTCCTGTTACGGAACGCACGAGACTGTGAACCGCAGCTCCAGAGGAGCGGTGGCACTGGTGCAGGCACACGTGTCCACGTCCGAGCCAGGGAGCATCGCACAGCACCTGCCCATCTGGCAGGCAGGGGTGTTGGCAGGCCGCCCGAGGCCCCTGCAGCCCCCTGGCCCCACACTGTGCCAGTGGGACAGGGCGCGTCCCCCCACCTCAGCAGTGAAACAGCACCGCAGCCACAGGAATTGGGATCCCAACCCCGCTCTTCCTGGTTAGCCTGACGACCTACGGAGCAAAGAGGGGCGCTTCAGCTTGTACAGATTAAGGCTGAGTTGTTTGTTATTTTTCAGAACATATTTTTTACATTTGGATTTTTGTAATTGTCTTTATTTTTTACAAACTCTTGTACAATCTTCAGTTGTTGTCTTAGTTTTTGCATTTTCTTCGCATGTCCCCACCCATTTTCTTCTCCTTCCAAGAGAATCTGTCATAAAAATTCTCTCAGAAAAGTAACACATCCTCCTGACATTCTCCATTTGGAAAGTCTTATGCATTCCATCTGTGAAAATGGTCACCGTTTGTAAAGTGACAAGATGAATAAAATGGCCACTGTTGTGTGTGTGTGTCTCATTTAGCTATTTATAAATATGAAATTCAGCATGCTGCTTTTTCTTGTGCAAACTTTGGTTCCTATGTCATATGGAGCTACTTTCCATAATGTGGCTGTTTCTTGACGGGCAGCATTTGTGTTCTCAGTTCATGTCTCCCACCTCTCCTCCAGTCTATAAGAAGGGCTCTGTGTCCCAATGTGATGTATGTGAAACAGGTGTGCAAACAAGCTGACCTGAACCCTGAAAACATTCAAAATTTATCCTGGCTGAAGCTTCACACACTTCTCCTTACCCACAAGCAGGTCACCATAGCCTGTTTGTACCTAAGAATATCTCATTGTAGGGGCTTGCACACATGGCCAAATGGGTTTGGAGTTTCCTTCCTTTGATGAAGGCTCTTGCTCACTGGCAAAGCTGTTGTTTTAGCAGCATTGGCTGAGAAGGTCATATGGGCCAAGCAACATACATTTTCCCACGTAGTCGTCTGCTGCACTTCAGTTTGGGTGACCTGGAGAGATCAGGCTCTGACTGGGGGGCTCATGTGGAGATGTAAGCTGAGATAAACTGGATTTAAATCCTCACGCATTCAGGGGCCCACTGTAGGCTGGCAGTGGGTTCAGTCACAGAGACAAAAACCCTGGAAATCCCTTTCTTGGTGAGCATGGGAGGGTTCCCACAGCGCGATGGTACAGCATCTCCTGCTGCTCGCAGTGCCATGCCAGCAGCAGCAAGGGATGCAGCAGGACGGTGGCAAGCTCACCGCTGTCTTGCCAAGCTAAGCTTGTTCCAGCAGGCTTTATCAAAGCATGTCACTGGGGTACCTGGGCACAGGGAAGTGGGAGTTGGGGCCCAATGGACACTTTTGCAAAGGTCTGTCTCCATTCAAGATAGGTGAGGCTTTTCATTTCCACTGTTTGTTCTCAACATGAGCAAAACGTGAATGCTCTGCTGTCCAGCCTGCAGAACCAAAGCATGCACTATGGAATATAGCTGTACAAGGGGATATGAAAAACTGCATCATGTTGATCAAATAATTGTAACATTGGTAGCTTCATAAATACTGTACATACTCTAAACAAGTTTTTTCCATTAGTAATCTGAGGGAATTGAAAGTCCTGTTTTTAATTTGACTTTTCTTTTCTTGTATTTTCTGTACTGTTACTGTCCTACAGTATGTCTTTTGCATAAAATGCATAAGGTTTTGGGGATATAAATGGAGTTTTACTCATACTTTGTCCAAATACCTCTTGTAATTTGTATCAAAATTCTTGTACAATTTTTATATTAAAGATTTATCAGTCACTGACCTTCCTTTCTGTGTATCCTTGACTTTCCCTTCTTTTCCTTGTATTTCAAGAGCCACATCCTACATTTTAGAGATTTGCTTGTTTGCCAGAAATCAAAAAATTTAGGGGGCAGGTGTATTTTTTTCCTCTGGATTATGCTCATTTCCCCAGAAATGTCATCATTAGTTTAGTGTCAAGAGTCCTATGGTTTTACTAAGTCCGTCATTTAAGCATCTGCAAAAAACCTCTTCAGATTGGCATTGCTCAAACTTAGGTATATCTGATAGATGAAGAAATTCAAGCAAAAGGTCTTGCAAAATGAACATAGTGTCCTAGCACAAGTCAATCTCCCTTTTGCGTTTCATTCTGTTTGTTAGAGCTTTCTCGTGCTCTGAAAACGTGAGGACATTGGCCAAACATATGTGTATCTCCCCACTGACCTTTGCTTAGTGATCTTAGGACTGGGCTGTAAGCATGTATCAACAGAGGACTCATCTTCAAATTCTTGTCGTTGGCTTCTTGCTCCTCTCTGTCAAGAGTGCGGTGTGGTGTGGGGAAGTGTTCTGGAGACTCATTTGCAGGGGAGAATGCTGTCTTGAATCACAGGATCATAGAATATCTCAAGTTGGAAGGGACCCATAAAGATAATCGAGTCCAACTCCTGGCACCACACATGTCTACCCAAAACTTAAGACCGTGTGACTAAGAGCACAGTTCAAATGCTTCTTAAAACTCCAACAGGCTTGGTGCAGTGACTACTTACCTGGGGAGCCTGTTCCAGTGTGCAACAACCCTCTCGGTGAAGAACCTCTTCCTGATGTCTGGCCTGAACCTCCCCTGCCTCAGCTTGACACCATTCCCACAGGTCCTATCACTGGTGATTAAGGAGAATAGAACAGCACCTTCCCTTCCATTCCACCTAGTGAGGAAGCTGTAGACCACAATGAGGTTTCCCCTCAGCCTCCTCTTTTCCAGCCTGAACAGGCCCAGTGCCCTCAGCCACTCCTCATACATCTTCTCCTCTAGGCTCTTCACCATCTTTGTAGCGCTCCTCTGGACACTCTCCAACAGCTTTACATCCTTTTTGTACTGCGGTGCCCAAAACTGTACACAGTACTCAAGGTGAGGTTGCATCAGTGCAGAGAAGAGCAGGAATTCTTGTAATTAATCTTGACACTTTTTCTTGCAAGGGGCAGTTGTAGCAGTTGGCAGGATGTGAGCAAGACTCTTCTGGGGTAAATGTTTTTTATGCTCTTTATGCTCTTTCTTACTGTACTTCATATCAAAACAAACAAACAAACAACAACAAAAAAAACAAGCAGATGAAGAGAGGTCTCACAACAGGAAATGTGTGTGCATGGCACTGTGCTCAGGGGGACAAAAAGAGGCTACACTGCAAGCATATCTGAGTCAGTGTATTGGAATATCATTCGTATTAAATTTGTATTATTTGTATTCTAAAAAAAAAAAAAAAAAAAAGAAATGGGTTCAGTGTTGCAAGGTGCAGAGCACTGTGGCTATAATCCCTCAAAACGTTTGGATATGTGCTGAAATTTAAGTGCATGTACAGTCCTGTTCAGCTCAATAAGAACAGATATCTCTTTGCAAATGAGCCTTTCTCTAACAGGTTGTCTGGACTAGAAACAGCCTGCTAAGTGTTTGGAAGGACTCTAGGCTGGTTGCATCACATTTTCTTATCAACAAAATGGAGGCAACTGGACTCAGCAGATGAATTTGGGGGTGGGGTGGGGAAAGAAAGGAATGTGATGGCCAATTAACTAAAATTTGTTAAGTACTGTGAACTGAAAGTCTGAGGAAAGTGGTTGGTTGGTTGGCTGGTAATGCATTCTCTCTGATGGATTTAGTACTTTCCCAAAGCTAACCTTTTACAGCCCTCCCAGCATGACCAAGAGACAGTTTTCTGCAAACAGTTTAGCTATAAAAACAGGGCTTCACCTTCCAATCCAGCTCTTTCCAGCTTTAATTTAGCCTATGTGCTGAGAGGCATGAACCATATCGATACAAGATGTCCTCCAAGGGTCCACTAACTAACTGTTTATTCAGTTTGCCTGTTTTTATAAATAGCCCAGGAAGGAGCTGAATGCATTTCATCTGTTACTAACTTTTAGTTGTTAGATTCATATCATTAATCTGTCGCCACTTTTTCCCTTCCCTTGCCTTGCCTTCCTTTCCCTCCCCTTCACTGCCCTTCACTTCCCCCTTCCTCTTCCTCTCACTTTGTCCTCCTTCTTAACTTTGTACATTCCCTCTTTTTCTTTTGCTTTTCTTTTTCTTCTTCCTGTTCTTATTTCTCTTTTTTTTTTTTTTCCTTCTTTTCCCCCAAATGCTGCAAACATTCATTTCAGTGGGTGGGAGAAGCAGGAAGGAGGGAAAAAAATAGAAGTTAAGCAACTTTGGGGAAAGTCAACCTCTGTTGAGGCATGTGGTTATCCTCCCATGTTATTAAATGTCGTAGATGTGTTAATGTAGTTCTGCATGGAAGCCAAGCATAATTATAATCTTTTCATCTGTCATAACACATCTATAATTGGCATGAATTCCCCTCAAACAATCTTTTTGAGCATAGGGTTTTCATACTCAGTGCAGAAATATTAGCAGGCACCCATAAAGGCTGGTTTTGGCACAACTCTGAGGTAACTGCCTGGGTGAAAGCCAGTCGAGGCACACTGGGCCACTTGAAACCTTGCTGTCTGCTTGTTCACTCCCTGCAAGTTGACAGTGTGACAGTAGATTAAGTGCTACTAATTTAATAAAGCCACTCCTACAGTGATGTTGATATGCTAACAATGAGCAAGGGATGGAAAGAAGAGAGGGGATAAAAAGTACATTAGTTTGCCTGTAGTAATACAGTAGTACTGGGAAAATTAAACAAACAAACAAACAACAAAAAAAAAACCTCTATCAATCTTGTGTGAGGTGCAGTTATTTTTAAGTCACCTGACTCATGCTTACCCAATCCTTAGCCATATTCATCAGAGACAGTATAATGAACAGATATTGATTAACTGGGGTAGCTGGAGAGATTTCCCAACAGTGCTAGTTCACTTTGATAGGTCTCCAATGGGAATACATGCATTGCAACCCTGCAACATAACTTATTGTGTTCTAGGTCCTTCAATTGATTTTGTTTGAAAAAAAAATATACAGTGGCTCTCCCGTGACCTTTAGCTGAAACCTTTCTGTAAAGAAGAACACAAAATGACAGTCAGAGCAAATAAGAAACACTGCTTACAGTACTGGCTGTCGTAGCAGTGCCAAGGTAGCTATGTGCCGCATGTAGACTGTGGTCTCCGTAAGATGAAAGTGCCCACTGCCCTGTTTTCAGGTGGCATGCTCTTGAAACTCGCAAGAACGGGAAGGGAAGGGAAGGGAAGGGAAGGGAAGGGAAGGGAAGGGAAGGGAAGGGAAGGGAAGGGAAGGGAAGGGAAGGGAAGGGAAGGGAAGGGAAGGGAAGGGAAGGGAAGGGAAGGGAAGGGAAGGGAAGGGAAGGGAAGGGAAGGGAAGGGAAGGGAAGGGAAGGGAAGGGAAGGGAAGGGAAGGGAAGGGAAGGGAAGGGAAGGGAAGGGAAGGGAAGGGAAGGGAAGGGAAGGGAAGGGAAGGGAAGGGAAGGGAAGAAGGAAGGAAGGAAGGAAGGAAGGAAGGAAGGAAGGAAGGAAGGAAGGAAGGAAGGAAGGAAGGAAGGAAGGAAGGAAGGAAGGAAGGAAGGAAGGAAGGAAGGAAGGAAAGAGAAAGAAAGAAAGAAAGAAAGAAAGAAAGAAAGAAAGAAAGAAAGAAAGAAAGAAAGAAAGAAAGAAAGAAGAAAGAAAGAAAGAAAGAAAGAAAGAAAGAAAGAAAGAAAGAAAGAAAGAAAGAAAGAAAGAAAGAAAGAAAGAAAGAAAGGAAAGACTGTAGCCTCTCTGTTGCTCATGTTGAGCTAGATTCCCAGCAGTACACTGGTGATGCTAGGATAGCTTCTTCCAAGGAGAAGTGCTTCACAAAGTCCAGAACAGAGTTGAGCAAAATATCCTGTGTATCTAATTCCATTGAAATGATAATGCATCCCAGTGTAGATCTAATCCAAAATGCTGATGCTGATGCTTTCCAAGCATTATGCCATATGGCAATTATTGAATGCCCCTTTCACAGTTTTCTGCGGTGTTTGGGATTGCTTTTCCATTGGCATGTTCTCCAGTGTAGCATGCTGCTGATGTGGGATTTGGGGCCCTATTGTTAGCTTCATTCCTAAACACTCCAGCTGTACCGGGACACACCTCCCAACCCCTGCTGCTCCCACCTCCATCTTCCAGTATGAAAAATGTTGTCAACGGTGATGCCAGTAATAAGAAGCCTGAAAAGTGTTTACAAAGAAGAGCAAAAATGGATACCCAAAAATGCATGTTCTAGTAGCCATGAGGCTTGGGAACACTGTCAGACTTGCCAGAGTTCAAGCTAACTTGGATTTTGCAAAATTAAAGCAAATAGCAAAATGATTTTTCATTGGGTAGGTAAAGGAAGACCAAGCAACAATATAAAGATACTTTCTAATGAGGTGCACAGGCTTTCAAGATTAAACATGATTACAAGATTTATTAGACGAGTCATTTCCAGGAGAGCTTGGGCAGTGCCAGCACTACTTCCCAAAACCCAATCCAGCCTTCATTTAGAGCATTGCATACAGTTTGATTGCCCACAGACAAGAAAGACAAATTCAAAAAACAGCTGCCCTTGCTTGCAGAGAAGGAAATAGGCAGTTTTGTGATGTTAGCTTAACAGAGCCTGGCTCCATAGCCAAGCACATGAGAGATGAGAAGGAGCATGATTGTGCTGCATAAACGTATGACAAGAGAACAGGGTGTAAATATCAGGGAAAGAGAATAGCTATGTACGCTAACAAAAACAGATAAAAAAAAAATTATACTGGAAAGCAGAAATGGGGTTTATAAGCGCTAGAGCAGAGACATTCTGAATCAATCTTCTGTTATCAGCTGAAGAGGTCAAAATGAGAACTATCCAGATGATAGAGACTGATCAGTTTGTGAGAAGATTTAATATACAGCTATCTCCAAAACCAGTGGTTGGACTTATTTTCATTTTATTTCATCTAGAACCAGTGGTTGTTAACTAAGTAAGCAGACTGTTATGAGGCTAAGTTCAAGACCCTTTGGTATTTCCATTTGTACCACAATACACAGTAAATGTGTTCATATTGCCAACTCATTTTCTCATGTCTTGAAGAAATATCTATTATTTTACCATACATGACTGTCATTTCTGCTTCTCATCTGCCCTTCCTTATGCCAGTAACAGTTGTCTGCTCTATATCATATACCACTTTCTTTCTGTCCAAGATTATTCTTTTATGCATTGACCTTCCATATATATTTTATATTTTTTTTATTTATTTTTTTTTTTAACATATGTTTTAAGATCACATTAAGTTTTCTTGGTTAGAACATTTGATTTAATTGGTCCAAAATATTTTGATCCTCTGTAACAGCGTTTGAATTGTTTCACACATGCTAAGACCTATGGAAAAATCAGAAGAGCTACAATAATTATGAATCACACACTTTTAGAGAGATGTTATTGGAATGCGTGAAGAAAAAACTGATAAACAGCTGGTTATCAGGGCTCTGGGCATCTGCAGTATGAAGTGATTTGAAATTATTAGGCCACTTACAAGTTTTAGAGGGCTTCAGTGTTTCAAATTTAAGTTATATTAAACATTCAAAACACTATCATAATTTCACATTTTTCTGTGTTCTACAGTTCCAATTTTCCCATTTCTTTTGTGTACATGACTTTCAAAAATAAAATAAAATGGAATTATCAAAATTCTGTACAATTTTAGAATTACAACACCTAAGGCAAAGGATTTATATGAAGACTGTACTCCTCTACAAGTCCTGTCCTAAGTGCTTCATAGAAGGCACATTGCACTGAAATACAATACAGACAGATATTCTAAGTCTCTATTTGTGGCCAAATGATAATGACGTACCTTCATGAATGATTTGGGAAAGAGGCTGGGAGGTGTCAGTTTTGCAGGTTTTCCAGAGAATCTCCTAGGAACTGAGAAAAGACAAACTTTGAAATTTGAATTTAAAAAATTATTTTCTAGGTTATTTTATGAGATGTAAAGCATTACAGTTGCTATATAAAATTTTCCATCCTGTTCCCATGGCCTCTGGTGTCTGTTCTCATAACTTTACACTAACTGAGCTCCATTTTAGCCAGAACGTGTTTAACCCAGCCTGGTGAATGAAGGCTCTAATCAGAACCTGACATGCTTGGGAGCTGGCACAAAACTGGACTCTATGCCCTTGACTTGGTCCTATAATTAAGATCAGAATAAAAAAGGTAAAGCCCTAGACCTACTACAGCAGTCAGTGTCCACTGATTCTAGTGGTAGATGCAACATGATTGAAATGTAAACTGCAACTGGAGAAATTCATTAGGGTATATGTACACCACATATTGGCTTACAAGAATTCAGGTCAAGAGGTGTACTATGTTTCAAGTTTCTTTACAAATCTACTAAATTCTATGCTGAAAGCTTTGTGTTTTCCTTAGGCTGGACACAGCCCAGAAAAAGCTTTGCTATGACTTTATTTTTTTCCTGCAATGTCTAAGACCCTACAGTAGACATTTCCAAAAGATGGTAAATTGCCAAAATATATGTGAACCTTGTGTTACTGTATTGCAAGCTTTAAAGAGCTAAGTCATACAGTGGAAGTCAGAGAAAGCTGTTGAGTCACAGAGAACGTCAGGGAATCAATTCTGAGAATATTTAGAAATGAATAAGCTAGAGCAACAATTTGCGTGATTATGAATGCCAAGCCATAGGAAAACAATGCCAACAAGCGTGAGGGTTAGACTCACAGCCTCTGGATCAGTAAAAGTGTTGATTCAGTAAGATCAAAGGGTCAACTATGTCTAATAAAACAAAAATAATGGGTGAAAAAACAGCTTGTGAAATACAATCATATGTCATGTTAAGACAAGTTTTCATTGAGCAATTTTTTTACACATAGAATACTTGCTTTTTGGATTTATTTCTTTTTCCGTAAAACATGAGAAAACTCATCTTAATTCAAAGTAACACATCAGAGCTGACTTGCAAAATAGCTTTAGTCAAGCCACTAAGTAATCATGATCCCAGTATAATCAGCTTCAGATCTTCCAGAAAATAGTTGCTGAAGAAGAAAAAACAGTTATATTCACATGCTACATTTTAAATTGGGAGACCTTTTAAAAATGCTGTTCAAAGAAAACATAAGTAAATTCCTAGATGTGGAATAGAGATTATTTTAAGCTACCATAACTTTCAGACAAAGTAGGAGAAACAGAGAGCAGGAAGGCCTGAAAAGCAGGCTGCTGTTTTCTTTCCAGCCTACTTTCCTAAGGAAATGAGTGTTACACCATCTGACTGTATGCATAGGTCTGCCTGTATGCATCTTCTGCCTCGCACTCACCTCCCCAGTAGAATGAATGCACTGACTCACCTCACCCAAGTTTGGCCAAAGGGTAGAAAGCCAAGATGTTAAGTATGAGCAGTAAGAGAAAGGATGTGAGGTACCCTGAGAACAGCTGCAGAGAGGGGAGCAACTGCAGGAACTTTTCCCCTTGGTGCCACTGTCCTCCACAGTGTCCATGTCCCCAGGAAGCCAGACTTCATTTGGGCTAGTTCTCACCAGCTTTGTCTAATGGAAACTGTGCTCCATCTTACCCTGGCAAGAAAAAGAGCTTCCCAGGATGTTGGTTTTTTTTTTCTATTTTCTGTGTCCAAGCTCAGCCCTGCCCTTTGGAGGAGTGATGTAGTGCAGCTGCAGCTACTGGGCCATGGCGACAGGTTGGACAGCCAGCTAGAGAGCTGGAGAGCCTTGACAGCTCAGGGAGCAGTTAGTGGGGCACAGCAGAAATCTGGGCCGGCCATGTCAGTACTGGTCAAGTTTTTTGGATCCACACACACTCTCTACCTTTCTCAAGAGGGAAGTGGTGACTGCTAAGGGCATCCTGGCCCACCAGCTAAAGCAGTGACTGTGGAAAATATTTTGACCCCTGCTTATCATCCAAAAGGAGAGGGCAGTTTTCTCTACCCAATGGGGCAAGCAGGAGGCAGAGCAGGCAGGAGTGTACACCTCTCCTGCCATATCCACCTCCAAATCCCTCTGCTGCCTGGACAGACTGGGGCTGGCAAACCCTTGCTCTGCAGAACCGTGACAGGGGAGCCTGCTGCCATCTGCCCTGCCTGACCTTTGGGGCTTTGCCACCTTGCAGATTGCCGAGTACAACATGCTGCCACAGCCTGCGGGTGATAGGAAAAAGCCACAGATTCCCAACATCTGACGACAGCAATTGCTGATAAAGCTCCCCCAGTAGTTTTATTATTATTGGGATGGGTTTCTTTTCCACTCAGAGCCCACTATTGACACTGCTTGCTGTTACTGAAGCTAAATAGCTGAAGTTTTGGACAGAGAATAGGAAGGGTGAAGCGTTACCAGAGGAGCAGCAACCCTCAACATGGTTATATGGCCTTGCAGCAGCAGTCATCTTGTTATTATTGCATCTCTGTGCAAGCCATGTGGTCTCAGCAACCATTTCCACAGTCAAGGCCCGTATGCTAAGTCATTAAAGCCAACCATATTTTAATCCATAATTGTACAAGATTTATTTAATTTAGGGTTTTTATTTATAGGTCAATTGGGATTGTAATGCATTCTCAGCTCCACATACCAAGATTCGTCAATTTTTACTGCATCTTTTAATTGTGTTCTTCCCATCGAAGCGCCAGCAGTTTTCCAAAGCAGGCTGCTTGCAAAATGTCTTTTGCTTCAATGGGGTGGAGAAAAATAAAATAAAATAAAATAAAATAAAATAAAATAAAATAAAATAAAATAAAATAAAATAAAATAAAATAAAATAAAATAAAATAAAATAAAATAAAATAAAATAAAATAAAATTATTTGCAACTTTTAACTGAACTACTTGAGAAAACAGCTTGTCCTTATACCAAACAGAAAGTACTGGGTACATGCTCCACACATGGCACTGCTGAGGCTGGCCCAGCTGAACCTTGAACATCTCTCTTTCTTCTGGTCTCTCAGCTCTGCCCCTGCTCCCCTTCCCCCTGGGATGCCACTCAGCAAGGGGACTGTCTGCGTGGTGTGGAGGGATGCAGGAATCCAACACCTCAGCTCCCCGTGCAGCACTCCAGCCCCTGGTATCCCCAAGCATCTGTGCCATGCCAGCCCTCCCATGTTCAACCTCTCACAGCCCTCGGCCCCTCCAGCCTCAGCCTACCTCCAGCTCCCTAGCAAGTGTGGCACTGCCTCAAACTTTCCTTTTGAGGCAGGCAGGGTGAGGGAAGCACTTGTTCCTGGCCCTGTTCCCACCACTGCAGGCAGAGGGGTGTCAAAGCCCCAGCTCAAACATCCCTGGAGCTTTGCCAGTGTGCACAGTGCCAGTGGGACAACCAGGCTTGAGTTTGGTCTGTGGTGATGAGGAAATAACAAGGAAACACTGAGAACACTGATAAAACAAAAGATTTCTCCCTCAACAACACATCCCCCCCCCAAAAAAAAAAAAAATAAAATAAATTGATCATGACTTCCATGGGAGCAATGCATTAGTAAACATGACCGTGCAGCTTGTGCATGTGAGAGAGGAAGCTTAGAGGGACTCGCTGGCTCAGTTCCTCAGCTTCACCATGCATATCCAGTAGTTTGGAAAGTAATGGAGTGAACATCCTTTCCTCATAACTTTTAATAAGACAGCTCATCAGCTGTGTTCACCGCATCCAGAGCAGGAAACTTGACGAGGTGCTTTGTACCAGGAAAGCACATCCAGTAGGCTCAGTGTCAGGTCCCAGTAAAGGCAGCTGTGAAGTATTATACAGATTTACCTTCTGTGCAGTTAAGAGGGCAAGCTGGGAATTCCAGGGGACAGAAAAAGCCACCCCAACTGAATAGCTGTCAAAGTGATAATCCTTTTAAAGGAATATGTTTGCTGTGTGCTGCTTATTTATACAGAGCCTGTGTGCCTGGTGAAACTTTTCAGTCCGCTTGAATTCAAAGGGGTAAAGTTTCCATTAACACAAATAAGGATGTTATATATCAAGATCCTGAGGCACTGAGAGTAGAATATTCCCTTGAATCACTATAAATGGTGGAATTTTAATAGAAATTGACTCTTTTTTAACTTTAATAAACCATTTAAATTAATGTTACACTACTAATATTCTGCAGAAAGATTCCCATTGAAAGAAGGAGAGAAAGAGAAAGAGAAAGAGACAGAGAGAGAGAGAGAGAGAGAGAGAAAGAAAGAGAGAAAGAGAGAAAGAGAGAAAGAGAGAAAGAGAGAGAGAGAGAGAGAGAGAGAGAGAGAAAGAAAGAAAGAAAGAAAGAAAGAAAGAAAGAAAGAAAGAAAGAAAGAAAGAAAGAAAAAAAGAAAGAAGGAAAAAGAAAGAAAGAAAGAAAGAAAGAAAGAAAGAAAGAAAGAAAGAAAGAAAGAAAGAAAGAAAGAAAGAAAGAAAGAAAGAAAGAAAGAAAGAAAGAAAGAAAGAAAGAAGTCAACATTGTGTTCAGAATCTAGATTGGTAAAAAAAAAAAAAAAAGCTTTTCTTCATGCAGAAAAAAAAAAAAAGGAAAGAAAAAAAAAAGACAATTATAAAACACATGGATGCTGGGCTACTTTTTCATTGCTTTTTCATTGTGCCTCATTTTCAACAGATGATGTTGCTGGAAACTTGGAGATGAACTCTGCCACTGCAGAACAAACTCACTATTGATGTGCGCTTGACTTCAGTTCCTGGGGACGAAGAACTTGGCTTGTGTGTGTGCACTGCTGTAGGCCTCCATTTTGACTGAAATCCATAGTTACTACTCTAATATTAAAAAAAAAAAAATTAAAAAAATACCTTTCCTCCCTCCCCCACCCCCAAGGAAATCTGTAGACAGTGTGTGCCTCTGTGTGTGCATGCCAAAGACAGAAAAATTAAGATGAATTTGTCAGGGCAGCTGCCCATTGCTTGTGGCTGCATTGCATAATGTGGTAATGCTGTGCTGGGAGCAAAGGGCTGCCACTGTCCAGGAGGAGATCATTGGGTTTGTCCCATTGCTGTGCGCAGGTACCACTGACTGGCCTGTGAGCATCAAGACTGTTTTGGCAGTGGCTGAAAAGCCTGAATCAAACTTCCAGTTCTTTCTCTTATGTCTAGTCAGTGTAGGCCTTATGGGATCAGGTCCTTTAATTTTCTTCTGATTCTGTTGATAATTTGAATAGGTACTTAACCTGTTTCAAGATTTATTTATTTTTTAATGAACATTTCCCAGCTACTTCATTCTAACAAAGTGGGATGGGAGTAGTTAACATCTCCATTTTGCCATTCACAAACAAGCTGCTTGCCTCCTAGATGCAACTATTTTGTTTTACCTGTTTAGGAAATAACACTGCTGAAGTAACTCTGATGTAGGTGGTATGTTGCCTGCAAAAAAATGGCTGAGGCATGGGCCTATTAGCCTGCCCATGCTGCAGTAACGATTTCACTAATGTTTTACCCTCACATGATTGAACAGGGTTTCCCTCAGATGACTGGACAAATGAGAACAGATGATCAGCAGAGTTCATAAAAGTGAAATATCTGATAGCTGCACCCCCATTGCTCTTGTGTTGTGGGTAAATCTGCATGCAGAGGGGTGAGGAGAAAGAGAAAGGGAGATGATTGTAAAACAGCTCCGTAATTACCACATAGATAAAGCTATGCATCAGTGAGAAACTTGTTTTAAGATGTGTACATTGCCATAGGCATGACTGACAAAGTCTACTTTCGCTTACGCTGATAGAAATCTGGAACAATCCTATTTTCAGCCAACTGACTTTAATTTACAAAAGTAGAAGTGAGAGCCGAATCTGTCCATTCAGTAAAAAAAAAAAAAAAAAAAAAAAAAAAAAGAGAGAGAGAGAGAGAGAAAAGAATGCAACCGAGTCAGACAAAGGGCATGAATCCTGGTTTTTAGGTCTTTACACTATTCTTATTTCCTAATGCAAGCTGCTTCCCTTCCTATAGTGGATGTTTTGAGCTCCTTCAGAAAACATGGGCAGTATTTGCAGAGACCAGTCTTATTATTCTTCTAACCTGAATGATTTTACCAGCTCACCCTGTGCTGCTAACAGAACAAGAAGCCATAAATCTTTGTCAAGGCTTCTTGGTGTGGGGTGAATAAGCAGTGCTGATGCTGATTCCTTAAAAAAACTCATTTCTTGTAACGTGAGCCCTGCTGAAGATGGTCATGTCAACTGATTAGACTTTTTAGTTGGCCATATTGATTCTGTTCTACACCGATGCAGCCCATAATGCTGGCTAATGTTATTGACGAGCCATCAGTCCTGCAGAGACGTGTGGGGCTTGCAGCTCTCTCTGAACCACAAAAACCTATCCATGGACAATGATGGAGAGGAAGAGGAAGATGCAAGCAAAGCACTCAGGCTGGTTTCATTTGGCCTGTAATACATTAATGAAAGACATACACTCTGTGGGAAGAGACAGATGTGGCTCTCCAGAAGCCATTTATTTATAAAATAATTATGAATGCACAGTCGACTCATGGATTTTCATTATAGTGTGCATGTCTAACACTCTTTCTTTGTTCACGTTTTGCTCTAAATGAAATATAAAGGGAGAGTGATAGCAGCACAGGCCTGAGAGAGATTACTCTCTCCTTCCCTTTACTACCTTTTGTTAAGCCTCAAGGGCAGGTGTTGTCTGGCTTTGTTGAAGTAATGCAAAGCTGCTTCTGGAAGGCACACTTCGCTTGCAACTGGAGAGGTGGCCTCTACAGAAGTATAGCAGAAGGCAGCGTCCCAGCGCACTAAATGCTGGAACTTGTTTGAACAATGCAAGAGCATTGATACCAGCTGCTGCATGGAGAGGAGTGAGTTTGATCTTGTAGACTGCTGAGCACAAGGTCTACACTACTTAAATCTCTATTGCATTTGCTTTTTGTTTCCTTTTCTATTCTTTCTATTACAGTCTGCCTTCTTGAAAGCCTAGGGTAGAGGCTTTGAAAGTTAGTCTGCCTTTTTCTGTCTCAAAATGAGAAAAGCAGAATAGAGCTATGACCTACTCATTCAAAAACTTCTGATTCTTGAAGAGGAGGAAGACTAGGAAACTAGTAAGGAAGTCAATTATTGTATCACAGCCTTGAATTGCTGGAATAATAGCTCCATTTTAAGCTGTATGATAGTAATAGCAAGACAGGTACACATGAAGAACTTACAGCCAAGAGTTTGCTTTGTAAGTCTTTCTAGAATAAAGTCATGGGACCAGATCATAAAAAACATATGACAAGAAGATTTTATGCTGGAAAATTTAGTGTAAATTCAACCCTAATCCTGCCTCTTTGCAGTCTTATACCTGCTCTTAAAGATATCTGTACTGTAAAGATTGTTTAAAAACACTTATTTTCTTCTCTAGGCTAGCAGGATTTTAGAGCATAAGTATTGCTTGGGAGACATCAAATCTATGGAAGAGCACGCTATTTAGTGTGTTCTTATAAGGTCATGAAAGAAAATGTCAGATACACTAATATGCTTTCCAGTGTCCATCAATAATTAGCACTGCTAATTCCATGACAGGAAAGTGTATATTGGCAAGATACAAAAAGTGCTACACTAAGTCAGATATTATTATATTTATTGGCAGTCTACTGAGCAAGGGACAGAAGGTCTCAAGAACAGTATGCTGGGCATGACACATAAGTGCTAAAGGTAATGCCTGTATGCCTGTAACAGGAAATTAACAATAAGAAAAGACAAAAAGCAAAGGAGTTGAAGTAACTTAGTCCTTTTTTTATGGGAAAAAAAAAAAAAAAAGAAGAAGAAAAAAGAAAAAAAAAACTCCTCACAATTAGTCTTCAGTGAAAGGACAAAACCACATTGGGTGTGAGGTTACATTAGAAACCCAATAGTCCATCTTCAGTGAAAGGTTTTCAAACCCACACCTGCTTACAGTTTGTATGAGAGACTAGACTAGGAAAGTGGGTGAATTCACGGGGCTCAGGACTGTGATAAAAGACTTGCAGATTTTTTTTTTCCAAAGTTCAAAAATGGATGAATTTTGCAGAGCACAGCTGCAGTGATCTATATATATTACTACAAACAAGATAATAGTGTTCATAAGCAGAGATGAAAGTGAACAGGAGCTGGCAAAATAAATGTTAGCTGAAACTGAATCCCACTAACCTCCTGTGGAACATTTCTGATATTAACCCCCTGCACACCCACAGCAGAGCATTCACAGAGGGAGGCTGAGCTTGGTGATGTTTAATTTTAATTTAACACAGCTTATCCAGGACAGACCATACAGCTCTGTGGCATAAATGAAAAGTGACTGAAGAGAATGTGAGTGTATGCGTGTGGGTGCATGCATGTGGGTGCATGCATGTGCAAGTGTAGCCCAAACGAGACGTCAAGGTGAAGTGATCTGATTTTAGCTTATGGTAGAACACATGGCTGGTTATATGCTGGGATGCATTATGATATAGAAATACAGAGAAAACTTGCTTGGTAGTACTGGGTTGATTCTGTAGCTAGAGATGATAATTTGTCTCTGTATCATGCACTTACATGGCTTTTCCTTTCTGTGTTATACATGGCATTGCTTTTGAAGATTACAGTTCCACAAGTCATTAAAAATATTACTAAAAATTATTTTTAAAGTGCACTTAAATTCATTTAAATGCTACTATATTTAACATTTTGTATTATAGAATCATAGAGCATGCTGAGTTGGAAAGGATCCCACAAGGATCACAGAAGCATAGAATCATAGAATATCCTGAGTTAGGAAGGGACCCATGAGGATCATCAAGTCCAACTCCTGGCTCCACACAGGTCTACACAAAAGTTTAGACCATGTGGCTAAGTGCACGGTCCAATTGCTTTTTAAATTCAGACAGGCTTGGTGCAGTGACTATGTCCTTGGGGAGCCTGTTCCAGTGTGCAACCACCCTCTTGGTGAAGAACCTGTTCCTGATGTCTACTTTAAACTTCCCCTGCCTCAGCTTAACACCATTCCCGCTGCTCCTATCACTGGTGTTTACAGAGAATAGGTCACCTGCCTCTCCACTCCCCCTCGCAAGGAAGTTGTAGACTGTGATGAGGTCCCCCCTCAGCCTCCTCTTCTCCAGGCTGAACAGGCCCAGTGCCCTCAGCCACTCCTCATGTGTCTTCCCCTCTAGCCCCTTCACCATCTTCGTCGCCCTCCTCTGGACACTCTCCAACAGTTTAATGTCCTTCTTGTACTGTGGTACCCAGAACTGCACACAGTGCTCAAGGTGAGGCCGGACCAGCACAGAGTAGAGTGGGACAATTACTTCCCTCGACCAACTAGAGATGCTGTGCTTGATGTATCCCAGGATACAGTTGGCCTTCCTGGCTGCCAGGGCACACTGCTGGCTCGTATTCAAGTTGCTCTCAACCACAACAAAATCAGACCAAATGTCTGAGAGCATTGTCCAAACACTTCTTTAACTTCGGCAGCCTTGATGCTGTAGACACTGCCCTGGGGAGTCTGTCCCAGTGCCCGACCACCCTCTGGGTGCAGAACCTTTCCCTAACACCCAGCCTGACCCTTTTCTGTCCTAGCTCAGTGCCATTCCCTTGGGTCCTGTCGCTGTCCTGAGAGAGCAGAGCTCAGTGCCTGCTCCTTCACTCCCCTCCTGAGGGAGCTGCAGGCTGCCATGTGCCCTCCCCTCAGCCTGCTCTGCTATGAGCTGAGCATACCAAGGATCCTCAGCTGATCCTCATACATCTTCCTCTCTAGAACCTTCACCATCTTTGGACATTCCCAAATAGTTCTGTGTTCTTCTAGTACTGCGGTGCTTGAAACTGCACACAGTATTTGAGATGATGCTGCACCAGCACAGAAAACAGGACAATCCTTTCTGTCAATCAGCAAGCAATGACATGCTTGATGTAGCCCAGGATATGGTTGGCTCTCCTGGCTGCCAGGGCATGCTATTGGCTCATATTAAACTCGCTGTCTACCAGAACACCCGTTTCTCTTTCTCCAGCCTCTTATCCCTCAGTCTGTATATTTAGCCAGTTGCTGTCCCAGGTGCAGAATCCAGCATTTGTTCTTTATAAATTTCATGTGTGGTTGCCGAACCCTCTAATTTTTCAAGATCCTTCTGCAAGACTCTCTACCCTCAAGGGTGTGTGTTGGGTCTGTCTGAGCTGGAGTCACCTTTTCCCTGCAGCAGCCCGCACAGTGCTGTGCTCTGCACTCGTAGCTGGAACAGCACTGATATTACTCCAGTGTTGTGTCTATTGCTGCGTAGTGCTGGCACAGCATCAGGACTCCTTCCAAGCCCCCAAGAGCCAGCAGGCTGGGGGTGGGCAAGTGATGGGGAGGGGACATTGCCAGGGCAGCTGACCTAAACCAACCAAAGGGATATTCCATAACACCTGATGTCACACTCAGCAATAAAAGGGGGGGCTCTCGTGGGGGAGGGGGCTGTTCCTCCTGAAAAACCACTACGCGTTTGAGGCCCTGCTTCCCAGGACATGGCCGAACACCGCTCGCTGATGGGAAGTAGAGAATAATTTTTTTCTCTCTCTGTGCTTCCGCGCGGACTGATTGTTTCTTTTGTTTCTGTTTTTCGTCCCCATTCCCTTTCCCTTTAATTAAACCTTTCTCATCTCAAACCTCAAGTTCTCTGTGTTGTATTTTCTCCCCCTTCCTCTTTGAGGAGAGGGTGAGTGAGAGAGCGGTTGTGGTGGAGCTCAGCTGCCCAGCTGAGTAAAACCACCACAGGGTGTCAAGAGCTCCTCCCCATGTAGTGACTTCCACAGACTTACTGAGTATACTTTCAGGTCCTTCATCCAAGTAATTTATAAAAACATTAAAGAAAAATGGCCCTGAAATGGAGACATGCAGAACCCCACTAGTGACTGATCACCAGCCTGATGTAACCCCATTTACTAAAACCCTTTTAGCCCAACTGTCAGTCAATTGTTCACCCATCACATTATGTATTTATCTAGCTGAATGTTGTATGTTTTGTACAGAAAGATACTATGAGAAAGAGTATCTAAAGCTTTGCTGAAATTGAAAAAGGTTACATCAACTGGCATCCCTTGGTCAACTAGATAGGTAACCTTGTCATAAAAGAAAATATTCATTCAATATGACTTTCCCCTTGTGAACCCATGTTGGCTGTGGCCAAAGACTGCATTGTCTTTCAGGTGATTTTCTGTAACTCCCAGAATAATCTTCCATAATTTTACAAGGCACTGGAGTGAGACTGACAGGCCTGTAATTATCAGGGTCTTCTTTCCTTCCCTTCCTGAAAACTGGGACAACATTTGCCACGTTCCAGTCAACCGGGACCTCTCCAGATTCCCAAGATCATTGAAAAATAATTGAGGTCTTGCATTGACATCAACCAGTTCTTTCTGTACTGTAGGATGAATCCCATTGGGGCCCATAAACATGTATGTATCCAGCTGGAGCAGCAAATCCCACACAAGTTCAGAGCTGGCTGTTAGTTTTTCACTCTTGCAGTCACAGGCCTCCAACTCAAGGCTACAGGGATCCCAGGGCACATCATCCATGTTGAATACAGATGTCAAGGAGGCATTGAACATTTCTGCTTTGTCTACTCACCCATTTATGAGGTTTCCATCCCCAACAAGTAATACAACAATGTTATCTCTGGTTCTCCTTTTGCTGTCAATATATTTTTAAATGCCCTTTTTGTTGTTCCCTACAGCTTCAAGTCTAGTTGAGTTTTGGCCACACTAATTTTCTCCCTACTATGGCAAACAGTCTCTCTTTTGTCCTGACATGTCACCCAACCCCGCTGCAAGTGGCCATAGATTTTCTTTTTCCACCCAAGCTCTAGAAAAAGATCCCTGCTCAGCCAAGCTGACCTTCTGCCCAACCTGCTTGACTTCCAACACTGTGGAATTTCCTTTTCCTGTGCTCTTAAGAGGTGGTACTTAAAAAGTGACAAGCACTGATGGACCCAATGCTTTCAAAAGCAGTTTCCATGGGGACCTTATTAACTGGTTCCCTGCATAGCTTTAAGTATGCTTTCCCCATATCCAGCATCAAAGTATTGATGTCAATTTTCCTTCTAACACACAAAAAAAATTAAACTCGACTAATTCATGGTCACTATGGCCAAGATGGCCACCAATCACTGCTTCATCCACAAGTCCCTCTCTGTTTACAAGAAACCAATCTAGGAGGGCACCTTTCCTAGTCAACTCCCTTAATACCTGTACCAAGAAGTAATCATCAAGGTGTTTCAGGAATCATAGACCTGTTTGTATCAGCTGTATAGTATTCCCAGTTAATATCTGGCAAGTTGAAGGCACCCATAAGGACAAGGGCAGCTCATCTAGAGATATCTCTTTGTCCCTTAAAAAAATAACTCATCAATGATGTCATCCTGGCTAGGTGGCCTGTAGTAGACTCCCACAATGATATCACTTTATTTGCACGTCCCTTACTGCTTACCCAGAGGCTGTCATCCTTGTCATCACCAACTGCAAGCTCTGTTCAGTCCAGTCCCTCCATTACATACAGCCTCCAAAAACCCCCATCTTGCCTGTTATGCCTATCCTTTCTGAAGGACCTATAACCATCCATCATAACACACTAGTCACAGGATTCTTTACATCAAGAATTGCTTACGCCAATGATGTCATAGCTCTGTGACTGAGTTCTTGCTTGTTCCGCATGCTGTGTTTATTGGTGTAGAAATATCCCATCAAGTGTCAGCAGGTCTGGTGTTGTGTAGATCAACCCATGATAAAGAAACCCAAAATCATGCCAGTGACACCAGCCTCAGAGCCACAAGCCTCAGAGCCAGGTACTGATTAGCTGGGTCTGCTGCTCCTTTCAATATTGTCCCCTCCCACTGGAAGGATAGACAAGAATACTACCTGTGCCCCCAATCCATTAACTAATTGCCCCAAAGCCCTGAGGTCCCTTTTGATTGCTTTTGGACTTCTTTACTACTTTATCACTGCCGACTTGAAAAAACAATAAGGGATAATAATCAAGCAGCTGTACCAGACTAGTGAGCTTTTCTATTATCACCTCTTACTCAGGCTCCAGGAGGGCAGAATAATTCCATACAGGTTGGGTCAGGTCAGAGTATCAGTCCCACTGTTTCCCTCAGAAGTGAATCACTTCTGACAACAACCATTCTTTTTTATGACAGAGGTGGTCATAATACAGGGGTAGGCTGACTTGCCTTAGGCAACCCCTCCATCCTGGATGGACCTTCATCAACATCATTGTTTGCCTGTCCATCAAGTTTTAGAGCCTCATGCATACTGTGTAAGGTCACCTAAGAAGGTGTGGTAGTCAGAGAGGTAGGTCACCTGCCACTGTGAGAAGAAACCTGTTTCCATTCCCCCTGTCTCTTAGGTCCCCTCCTTCTGCCTGGTGGGAAGAAGGTAGGGATCCTTCATGTCTTGTGTTGTGGCTAGCTGATGTATCTATCTCAGTGATGGTAGAGTATGACTCCACCAGTCAATCTCCTTCTCCTACTCCCTGATGCTCCTCAGCCTGCCCACCTCCTACTGAAGCTGTCACCTTTCTGAGCAGTTCTACCTGTGTGCACCTCCCACAGGTGTACTCACTGCTGCTGTCAGACACTGACAGAAAACTTGGACACACTGTGAAGCCCAAGACCTGGAAGTCCACATGTTCCCTTGAAAGCACTGCCTGGGTAGCTATGTTGCTTCCTGTGGCTGGGGAGACCATAGGGAATGCCGAAGACATAGCTAGCTTACTGCCAGGTGGATACCATGACTGGAGCTCCTTCGAGCAGGCTACAATCCGCTGTGGAAGTGGCAGTGACAGCACCCTCACCTTCTCTTTTCCTATGTACCCTCCTGAGTGAACCACTGTCCCATACCCTGTCTGCCCACGCCGGTCACAACACTCCATAAGGCTGCCTTTTGCCTCATGCCTGATCAGCCACTCTCAGGAGAGCTGCTGGTCCCTGGTGAATCCATGTGTACCTCTGGGGCTTCCCTGGTGCAGGAACCCCACTGGGCACCTCAATCCCCTGCCTCGCTCTGCAATGCACCTACACCGGGACTGATTGCCTTGGCGAGTGACGTTGTGATATTCTTCCCATTTATCTGCTTTTAGCACTGTTGCCACACCTACATTTGGCAGGTGGAGCTGACCTCAGAAAAATTGAGTTTGCAGTGATCACAAGAATATTTCTGAAAGCAGTGTGCTCTCCTCTTGTAGGAGACTAACAGTGGCCTGAATCAGCCCATTCAGTAATTGTGCCATTTTGGATTTACAGCTAACATGAGCTAAATCTTGACCCTTCTGAAGCCAATGAAAATGCACTGGTGCCAGAACTCCACTGTATAACTGTCAAATATTCTGACTGAAACATATTGCCTATTAATTTAACTGATGCTAGGCATCACTGAAGCCTAATTTCTTGTGAATCTCTGAAGTAATTAAATTATTCTCTTTTGATCCTCCAGAGTATTTCCCATAGAAGCCCAGGAGATTAGAAAGTACCCTATTCTTATGCAAACGTAAGTAAATCCAGCATACAGATTCTTTAATTTCTTCATGTGCCCTTTACACTTCCCCTTGGTGACAAACTGGTGGTTCTTGACATGTGAGAGCTTAGAAGTAAAAAGCAAGTAGACACTGTTTGGTTAGAAAATGGTCTTACATGCAGTTTGAATGAGCACCATTTCTTTCAACAGTAGTTCTTTTTCTCCTATCAGAAACCAGTAAAACACACAGCCTGTTTCACAACTCAGTATAAGTCACTGTATATACAATGCGCAGTATTCAATTCCACAAACTGCATATGGGAAAATCTGACTTATTAATTTGATTTGGCAGACCCTAGCAAGAAAGGTGTAAACATGAGTTCCCATCTAAGTAATTACACAAAAGTCTGTGGTATTCCTCACTTTCTGCTTTGTCATAGCCAGACTTCAAAAGAAGAGAAGAGCTTTTCTATCTCTTTAGAAGTTGGCTGATATTTGCTGAAGTGAGAGCTACAACTGTGCATAAATACTAGATATTCTCTTCCTGTGAAGTGAGGTTTTCTTCTGTTAATTAAAGTTCCTTATTTTCTTCACCTGTAGGCCTAATGCCTCCCAAACTTGTCTCCGCTGTCACTGTGGTAGTTACACTCCACATGAACTAACTGCCTGTGAATAAAACTAATAATGTCAAGTTGTGTTTTGTTTTCATTCTTGCTCTAACTTTTCTTATAGGATCCCTTGGGACTGAAAAGACCTCCATGCCTTCTCCCTTGTGCCATGATTTGTGGAAATTGCTGCTCACCAATGATAGCCCAAGTATAATCCTTGATGGTGTAAAGAAATGAACTGTCCTTAAAAGCAGTATATTCCTTGGACTGGTGACTCAGAAACTTCTCATTATTTGTGCAAACTTTATGTTATGCAAACATATGTCTATAAACACAGTTCACTATCTTTAGATGTCCACTTCTAGCTGAGCTCTTCTTAGCTCCATCTATACTTAGTAAACAATCCTCAGTGTAGTATAATATACACTTCAGAATAGTGTAATAAATTACTATACATACATAGTACACTGTTTCTGTACCTTTGAGCTTGTTCTCTGTAGTAGTCAGTCTTAAACAGCACAGCCCTTTACTTATGTAGAATGACACTGTAAGCTGATGCCACCCCCAAGAGCATTTTTAGTGGACTTTTTTGTAGGGAGGGAGGGCACAAGAAGACACAGGCTGAAAACACTAATAAAATATTCTCATTACATTGTGATGGTGCACCCAGTTCAATTTCTAACACGTGGCAATAGAAAAAGAACTCCTGGGCACTCCCTTCAGAACCTAAATCAAGGGTATTTTAATTTGCAGTCCCTGCTTCCTTTTCCACAATGAGACACAGGACAATAAGAGAGAACATATTTCTCTTGCAAGTTAACTCAACATGCAATATGCAGAAGATTACTCAGGCTCACTCAGTGCTAGCAATCCACAGTTTATTGATCTCACCCTATCACTACTTACATTTTTTATTCTTTAATTTTCTTTCCTTATTTGCTCATTAGTTCAAGAGATGGAGGGAGGGGGGAGAGGAAGAAAATGTCATCATTTTTAGGTTGCATTGGAAGAGGAAAATCAAGCAGAGGCATTGTCAAATAGCAAACCCCAAGTAGACACTAACTGTCTAAACTTGATCTGCATGATTTGCTCCAGTCCACACAGCACACCAGGATCTGGCCAGCCTTGCAGCTCTCTGCTGAAGTTACTTTTCTAGCCAGTGGTTTCTTGTCTTGCCCATGTGGTTCTTGATGTGGAGGTATCATTCCATGCCTTAGGCAGGCACAGCCAGGGTACCAAAGAGTTATGTGAGATAAAATCCCTATTTGAGTAACTAAGAAGTCCTTCTTCCCTGTCAGCAAGACAATTGCCATTGCTTCTTTTTTCAACTTACATTATCTGTAAACACCACACAGCAAGAGCTTCGAAGGAATTAACAGATGTGTGATTGTTCAAGGATTAGTGGTTAACAATAAACTGCAGATACTTTTTTCCTTATGCTGTTAAACTAACTAGGGTGGTAACTAACTGGTCACTAACAAGGGTGGTGACTGTGATAATGAAAGAAGCCTTATGCAAGGCAGGGGATCATAGCAGTGTCTTTTTAAGAGGTCAGTTTTATTCCTCTTTTTTACCCCCTTTCAAGCCTCCTTACTTTTAATATCGTTACTGCATATTTTTGAGTCTGCAGAACTTGGCTGAGAGTAGTGCTGGGAAATTTGTGCAGAATGAACAACTGATTTCCAGCATAATAAGTAAATGAACACAAATTTAACTTCATGGCATTCAATATTAACTACTTTCTAATGCTGAAATAATGGCCTGCAGCCATCTCTGCAGTGTGCAGAGAATGGTTAGTCAGCAGCTAAGCACAACTTTCTTTAACCACTGTGCTATCAAAGGGAAAGTGGGCAAAGATTGGGAATTTTAATGAACAAAAGGCATTCCTACAGTTTGCAGTTCAAAGATAAGTAAATAATGAATAGCTTGAATGCAAATTACCCCTAATTAACTTTGCTAAGTCTGTTTTTAATAAGGATAGATATGAAAGAATCACTAAGACTATAATATAATAAACATACCACAAACATTGAAGCAGTGATTTTTTCAGATCGTGGTAAGTGGAAGGAATGAGGGTTTTTCAGTGCTTCAGATGGCAGTGGATATGTGGCTTGAGAAACAAAGCATTAGTGCCTGCTGAATTCAGAAAACAGAGATGCCCATGAGAAAAGCACGTACAATACCGTACTCTCACAGAGGCCACCCAAAGGAGGGCAGAGGAGACGCTGAACTCAGGAAGACAGATGGCACCTTGCCCAGAAAAGATCACACTAAATCCCCAGTCCTCAGCATTTAGGACAGCAGAGCCCATACCAGGAGGCAGAATTAGGAGAAAGCTCAGTAGATCCCAGCACAAGATAAAGGCCTGCCTTTTGTATCTCCATCAACTTCAGTGAGTGTTGGGTGTGCAAGGAATGCAAGATAAGGCCCTGAAGGCAAGACTCGATATAAACAAAATAATTTGAGGAAGAACACCCACAGAGTGGGGAGTAGTCCAGCACCTGGCATGCCTCACAGAAAGGTGGGTTTTCAGAAGTTTTCTGAAGCAGGGGCAGGGTGTATATCCAAACATATTAACAGGACAGCATGAAAGAGAATAGCTTGAATCTAAGTAGATTATATCTATGCTAGAAATCAAATTAATATTGTATCTCTACAGACTCTGATTGCTGAGAAAAGGGCAGTAAGCTCCTGTATTTTAGGTAACTGGGACACACACTGGGCTTCAGCTATTCCTGCTGATTTTAACGAAAGCATGAATAAACCAGCATAGGAACAGAGTCCAGACAAGAAGTTCTTGAGAGTAGGGAGTCAGGCATTTTTCTGCACTCTGCATCCCCAAGAGCACAGATGGTTCTGAGTGTTACACAAGTCTGATCTCCGCTGTTCTTTATTCAGGAATTACCACTTGAACTCTGAGCATGAGGCAAGTATGTTTGTAGAGAATTGTGATTATGTACAGATCTGCGTGAGTGCTAGCTATGAATCTGATGATTACTATTGTATTTATGGTGTGCTCTAATGACAAATATAATCTATTAAAACAGACATTTCACAATGATATTGCGAATCAAAAATAAATATTCAATGTGGTTGTATAAATCTTGCGGGAAAAATCTGTTTATGAAATTTACTGACTTTTGAGTGCTTAGTTTCAATATGTTACTGTTGCAATAATAATAATATTCCTTTAGGAGCCCCTTTACCATTTCCTGGCTTAAAAGAGAGAAAAATATTTCTCTTCTCATCTAGCTAGTAATTTCTGTGTATCCCATAATCCAGAAGCCCCAGGTTGAATTACGACACCATATCCTGGGTTCAGGCCTGTCTGGTGAACATGGCTCATGCTGTTCCTACATGCTTGAAATCTTTTCAAACCCACATCTCCAAAGAGATGCAAACACGTAATTCTCTTCCTTCTAACTGCTGCAGAATCTCCCTGCGTTTTGACAACATCATTCTCCAGATGGATATCACATTGCAGACGGACTTCTTGGCTTTCTATATTGTTTGTTGGAGTGTAAATATTGATATTCCTTCATTTTTTTCTCTCTCTCTTTTTTTTTTTCTTCTTAATGAGGTAGATTTTTCTTGCAATTTTCTCATTAGTGACCAAGGCCCACAATCCATAATCATTTGTTTTGTTCTCCAGAACTAAAACAAGACCCTCAAACAAAACGAAATAAAACAAACACAAACAAACAAACAAACAACAACAACAAAAATAGGCAGGTCTGATAGCATTGTGGAAATATACTTAGATCTGAGTTGCCATGCCAAAAACCTGGACTCCACATTTTCTTTCTTGTCTGTTATTCTGGGCAAAAGGAGTCAATAAAAGCACTTGGGACTAGAAAAGATAATACTTCATGTTTGCTCTACAATGACCCCTCCAGGTGATCAAGAAGGGTCCCACACTCAGTTTTGCTCAGCCAGCGCAGCACTTTTTCATGTATTGGAGAACACATCCAAAGGAACCTTAAAATTTGAGCACAAACTTACTGGAGGATCCCTTCCCACCCTCACAGACAAAAGTCAAACAAAAGGCCCCAGAGAGTCCAGAAGAACTGTTAATAAATAAATAAATAAATAAATAAATAAAAGCAATAGCTTTGAAAAAAAAAATAAAGAAAGAAAAACTTCAGAGAGATTTCTTTTGCTCAGAGAGAGGAGCACATCTGGCTTAGGGTGAAAAGAGAAGTGGTGTCATCTGGGCAAAAATAAAACCATTCTCCTCAAATGTGTCCTAAAAAATAAGAGGGGAAAAAATATATATATATATCATGCAGGAAGGGAAAGCAAGTTCAGGGAAAAACAAAATCTTGTAATGTTTTAGGAGGGCTTATTAGAGTGAAAATTAAGTGTCATGCAGAGCTTTGCTTCAGTCCTGATGTCTTTTATTCAAAGAGCCATCACCTTATAAACCCACTTTAACAACTCCCTTCAGATGAAATATAAAAATTAAAGACATTTACAACACAGCTTAGTAGCAGATGTAGTCTTACTGTGGGGGTTTAGATCAAATGGTGATGTAACCCCAGCAAAAGGGGTTATGGCTCTTATGAAAACCTCTCATCAGAGAAAAAAAAAAAAAGAAAAAAAGAAAAAAAAAAAAAAGAACTTGGATATTTGACAAAATGTGGGGTTCTATTTTTGCTTTCAATCCCATTTCCCATTGTCAGATGGGTTTGACTTTTTATTTACCTCTGGAAGATGGAAAAGAAGAAAAAAAAAAAAAAAAAAAAAAAGCAATTTTGTTCCTGGATAGTTTCCCTGTTTCATAATCTTTCTCCAGCTCTGTGTTAGGGTGTAGCATAAACAGCAGGGTCTCTGTTGGATGGAGGGTATGAAGTGGAGGTAGGTGGGAGTTTATAGAGCACTTGCAGTAAGACAGACCTTGGAAGGACCTGCCTGAAGTGGTCAAAACACTTTAGAGGTTTGAAACAGTCTCTCTGTATTTTTCTCCCTCAGCAGGTAACAGGAGAAAGGATGTGATCTTATAAGCAAGTCTTTTTTAGTAAATCCTATAGAAAAAAAAAAAGCTATGCAAAATAGAGGGCAGAAACTATTATCATTCTGCACTAATCTAGGCTAAGAGAAGAAAGGGACAATTTGGAGTGCTGGCTCTCTGATGTAGTTCTTTGTCATAAATATCCATGACACTGCCATTTTCAGACTGGTGTGCTTAGTGCTGTCTGCATTTAGCATCTGGTACCCAAAGTTTGCTGATGTCGACATCCACTGTGGCTTCTACAACTCTTGGGTGACCAAAGACATAACTGCTAGACACAGATAATCTTACATGGAAATATGGTAACTGATAGGGAGCAGCTTAGAAAACTAGGCAATGCTCTTTTCTGATTGATGAGTTGTGTGGACAGGCATGCAGCAATAACTGGATTTTCTGGCTATGACATTCCTAACCCATGGCTAAGTACTAGCCTACAGGTATCTATCTATGCTGCAAAACCCACTGGCTTTCTGCTATGTGAAATTCTTTTCAGAGTACCTGTCCCACAAAAATAAAATGATTGGGAGTGGACTTCCACTTGGGGAGATTAGGTTATCTCATTGATACACCTGAAGGCCTATTGTTGATCTAGATTGATTTACTTAATATGAGCCATTGAAATGCAGAACTTGTGAGAAATGAACCTCTCAGAACTGATATCATGAGTGGCTCTCCATGAAGCAGGAAGGAAAGAAGATACACAGCACTTGCAGGGAAAAGAGTGAGAAAACACTTGGTCTGGTATGATTTCTTGTGTCTGAAAAATAATATCTTGTTTCATTGTCATGAGTAATTAAATCTTTCCTAAAATAGGTACCTCAATTGTAGAATATTGTACTGTCTTATTTTTCCTACTGTCCAGTGTCCATTTCCATAATATTACTTTTGTGTGTTTGTGCGTTCTTGATAGGTTTTAATTATGGAAATGAGCAAGGTGTCCAGTTTGTTTAGTTAATAGATGGCAGTTGGCATGGAGTTGAGCTGGGAGCTTGTGACAAGTCACAGCAGAGAAGCTAAACTTCAGGAATAAGCCAGGAAGTTCACTCCTTCACCCTGGCCAAACAGTGCATTCTGCAGCTGGGAGGTGGAGGAAAGAAAAGTGCCTCTACCATATTTGTAGTTCTCACACCCCAGCAGCTGGTTAGGAGCCAGTTCAGCCCACAACAAAATTAAGGGCAACCTCGGGGCTGCTTTAACAAACAATAGCCCCCAAGAATTATGCCACAGTGCACACCTCTTTCCTCCTCCCCTCCTGGCCATATCCCTGAGATGTCCCCTGTGCCAAGAGCTGGGAAAATTCTCCAGGGAAATTCTCAGCTGGCTGGTTGAGCTAGTTTTATGGTCCCTTTGCTATCCTGAGACACAGACCATCATTCATAATTTTCTTATTGAAAATACACTACTTTGCCATTCAAATTGCTTAGCAAAGTTTAAAGAAGATGACAGTCTGTACAGAAATGTTACAGGTAGAACAGTGAAAATGTGTTTTAGTTCAGGTGTGATTACAGTCTACGTAACTGGGACAATGAGGTGTCTATCTGTATGCTAGAGATAAATATCGTCTGCCCTATTCCTGTGAAGTTGTTGTACCTGATAGAGGCCTTAAAAAGCCTAGCAATTTCATTTAAGCATTGACATCCTTACTACCCCTTCCCAGGAAGGTAAGGATTCCTGCAAGGAAAGACACCTGCTTCAAAATCCTGCAGTTCTTGTGGATGAAACCATAGAATCAGAGAATAGCTTGTGTTGGATGGGACTTCAACATCATCCACTTCCAAAACCCTTGCCGGGTGACAGGAACACCTCCCACAACAACAGGGTGCCCAAAGCCCCATCCAACCTGGTATTGGACACCTCCAGGGATGGGGCATCCACAGCTTCTCTGTTCCAGTACCTCACCACCCATCAAGTCAATAATTTCTTTCTAAAGTCTAACTTAAATCTATTCTCTTCTGGTTTAAAACCATTAGCTCTTGTCCTCTCACTGCACTGCCAGATAAAGTCCCTCCCCTCTTTCCAGTAAGTTCTCTTTAAGTACTGGAAGAACTCTATAATGTGTCCTCAGAGTCTCCTCTTCTCTAGGCTAAGCAATCATCTGACTAGATGCCTCTTATCTGAGCAACGTTTCATACTGTAGTGGCTTACAAGCGCTCAAAGTCCTGTCTACTGTGACTAGACCGAATCTGTATCCCAAGATACTCTGATCCTCTCACTCAGACAGTAAAATCACAGAATACCCAAGAAACCCCAGTAATGATAAATCTCAGAACAGGTGTGTAAGTTTGTTGTTAGACATGGGACCTGAGAAAATAAAGCAATAGTAATAACAATAAATAAATAAATAAATAAATAAAAACAGCACTCTGGTAAAATAATACTTCTCTTATTCTTTAATTTAGGTTTATGCTCAACATTTTGCTTCAGGTTAATTTAGACACCATCTCCCCACCTGTTCTAGTCCAGCATCTGAAACAACCAAGCCCAAATAGCACTAATAGAGCAGAGAGCCTTAGCCAAACCCACAAAAGCAGAGAAGAAGCTTTAATAAGCACCTGTCCCAAAACAATACTGTCCATAATGCATCATGTTTTGTCAAAGATGTTGAAAATTCACCAGTGCCTTAGAGGAAAGAGCATGAGAAAGATGATTTCTGTGAGTCAATAGACTCTGTGCTCCCAGAGAGGAATGTATATGAGGAACAGGTTACCTGTTGCTCCTTACTGTCCTTAACTAAAACCTCATGGAATTGTTCCCACTTTATGACAGAAAAATAGATATTCAAGACCCAAATAAAGGTGGGAGAGTGGAATTTACTTTCAGGTTCTACCTCTGACGCCTGTGATAACCACCATGCAATTTGTCCTCAGTTTCCCCACCTATAAAAACAATGATAATTATGTCCATGTCTCACAGAGCTGATGGCTTGCCAACCTTTAATGTTTGTAAATATTGTGATAGCCTTAACTGAAAGACACAGAAACACCCAAGATAAGATGTTAGTTTGTTTCAGGTTTCAAAAATATGAAGCTCTGTAAGGGCAAGATCTGTACGTTGTGGTGAGGGCTCTGCACTGTGCTTCCACTACATGGTGGGAAAGGGCATAGCTTGAATGAACTCACCGTGATTTAAATGTTCTGCTTTATATCTCAGCTTGCTCATAGGGGCAGCCTGGTTGCTTTCTGTGGGTTTATTAAGTGGTGAATGTGCTCAAAAGTCAAGGAGGAATGAAGAAGGGTTTTTTATGTGCTTGTGTATTGTACCATGGCAAGCACAACATTCATCTCCCCCATTCCAAACTTCTCTGGATTTAAGATTAAGCACCAGTGGTAAGTGCTGTGTTTTCATTCTTCTTGTATTTAGACAAATGTGCTTTGTCGATGAAGCATCCCTCCCTCACCCCATCTGTTTCAATAAGCTATGCTGTGCATGTGTCTCTGGGGGCCATCACAGGAGTATGCTTTACTCAGTACCCCAAGAAGCAGCAGCTGCAGTTCCTCTGTGCTGCATGGCAGGGTTTGTAATTGTAAAAATGGCAGTGTTCAACTAATGACAGTGCCTATGGCACTTCTGTGCCAAGAGGAGAGAATGCATCGTCTACAGTTTCCAAACTGTGTAATATGCAAAGACTCTTGTAGATCTGGGAGGCACAGATTGAGCCTGAGACAAATTCATCTGCTCATCAGACTGCTGGTGGGATCAGCTTTTCAGCCCCTGGGAGAAGTTTTTTAAAAAGTAGCCAGAACAATTAACTGTATATCTAGACACTCCTGGCCCTGAAGCAATGTGCCTTTCCCCTCTTTCTATCTCAGCGCTCAATTGTTACCAAAAGAAGCAGAGGAATGTTTGGAAAGGACATTCACTTGTAAATGAAATGGCATTAAGTTCAAAAGCCTGGGCCTTGGAGCCCCCTGAAACATTTGAAGTCTGCACAGGAGCAGACCATCAGGACATTTTTTGCAATGTAGCCTATTTTGGCCCCAGAGTTGACTGTTAAATAGCTTGATTTAATAATAATAATAATAATAATAATAATAATAATAATAATAATAATAATAATAATCTAGAAAATTTCAAGACATAAACTACTGTTTGTTTCCCCTAATTTTAATGTAGACTCATACAGGGCCCAAATCTTAAACACGTAGTACACATCCTTCTAGAGAACACAGTCATAGGTGAGAATATGAAAAATAAATGCTTAGTTTTGTTCTGCCCATGCCAGCATACTTGTTACAAGTACTCTGACCAAAGCAGTATTTGCCATCCTGGTCTTCTATATCCTACAGAAGATCCAGATGATTTCAGAAATGCCATATACTCGAGACTGTGAATTTTACTTGCTTTCTTATCATTAAAAAGTGAAGCCTGCTCAACTTACCAAGTGCCACATTCAGCAGGGGCTGGCAATGTATGTTGTGTCAAGTGGAACCACTTAAGGGATGGGGAGTATTAAAGATCTTACCTAGTATTTCAGCAGTGTTTGTCATTGCAGATATGCAGTCCTTTGAAGTAGTATCCAAAGTTTGAACTGCATTTAAGAGCTGACACAATCACTATAAGCCATTTAATTTTCCAGACTTATTATTTCTCTTAATTTTCTTCACTAAAATAGCAAAGGGCAGTTAATACACTTATTCACTGAGCACAGAATACATATTTTACTGATTGGGCATTAAGCAGAAGCAGATGGATGTCACTGCATATCTCATAATGGAAAAGACAGATTTCAGTCACTGCCTTGCATAGAGAGAAGGGAGGAAGGCAAGCAAAAGAAATAGAGAGAAATGAAAGGTGGAAAAACAGCCCCATTTCCCCAGATCAGACACTAATGTGTTAATGTATTCTGTCTGAACATATGATACCAAATGGAGGCGCATGAATCTCAACCCTGAAAACTCTGTGGATAGAAAAAAGCTGACTGCTTAAGACTCTGGCAACAACTTCAGTACATCTCTAGACACAGCCTGGAGCAATAAAGTGTGGAAGATTTTTTTATTATTATTTTATATATATATATTTTTTTTTAAGATTAGATACCTGTTTTTGTATTTAGAACATTATTTTTAGAATCTGGAGACACCAGCTTGTATAGCAACAATACACACATTTCCTGTCATTTATTTGCCCAATAGTTTGTCAGAGGCAGACATATCCATCATGGGTACAAGAAAACTTTGCACTCCCACAAGAAACTGAAAATGCCTCTCAGAGCATGAGTTAGTTTGCCCTGTGAAGCCTTCTAAATAGAACACAAAATGGAGGCAAAAATATTGTATAGACTGCAGCAGCTTCTTCTGCCACCCAGGAGGAGTAATTCTTCATTGTGGATATGAGGAGGGAAAGGTTATAAGGAGGAAGCAGCCAAAATTTGGGGTAGCGACTAGAAGAAGACTACTTTGGGTAGTGAAGAAGCTATCTGGGGCTCTGGAATCCTACTGAAAAAAACATTTCATGTTTGTGGCAGTGAATGGATGCATGTCAACCAAACATACACTCAAGCTCTTAGGCTATCTTTCCTTGCAGCCTACGCCAGACCATGTGAAATAAGACCCCTCACTACACACAATACTCAGCACAAATGATAAACAATATCCAGAGCTCCAGAGCTTGCCTCTGCATAGACAACAGATAGAGTCCAACAAGAGCTTGTAGGTGTGCAGGCAAAAGCTCCTACTGAATTTGTGGCTGAAAATGTGACCTGCATCATCTGAGTATCTCAACTATTTTCCAGAGAAGAGACAATCCTGCCATTAGCTTTGGAGCTGGAGACAGAGGTGGGCAGGGCAATGAGACTGACCTACTCAGAAATGGTTCTAGGATATCCAGTTGATGCTTGTGAGGCTAGCATTCGCAGAGAAGGTTAGCACCACAATGTGATCCCAGTGCAAAAATGGTGGTTTGCAATATGTTGTACAGGACCTTGTCCCCACTCTCCCTTCCTCATGTAATACTAGTCTTTACCAACATCCTTTTCCCATTTTCATCAGTGCTAAATATTTGCCAACCTCTAACAAAATAAAAGCACACACAAAAATGAGGTGAGTGGAGCTGTTAGTTCAAATGCTGCTATTTGAGAGCTCACATAGCTCTGGGGAAATAAGTACTGAGTATGTAATCCCAGCAATGACACTAAAGGTAAATGGATTTGGGGATTTTTGTCATGTACAGAGGTAGCAATAACAGCAGTGACAGGGCATTTGTATCCCCCCATCACATCTGGTGAAAATAATTCATCTGGGAAGCATAGCTTTTATCACATAATTTGGTCCCATTGTTTTAGTGGCTAATGTTTCACACAGCTTGTGATCCTCACCTGAATCCTGGCTTCAAGGTGTCACTTCACTCCAGATTCGGGAAGCTTGGGATATAAATTGAAGCCAATACATCCACTATTGGAGAAACATGTATTATTATTAAAGCTCATTCATCACACACTGAAGTAAATACCTTGCATGGGGGAATTGGAATCATTCTCAGTGAACTAGATCCATCACCTTCTAAATCAGGTACATCAGCTAGTGAATCAAATGCATCACCTTTGAATTAGATGGACTCCCGGTTGAATTAGATGCATCACCTATTGAATCAAATACATTACTATTGAATCAAAAACGGTACGTCACCCAGTAAATCATGTAAATATTACCCACACTGCACGTTGAACAGCTGCATCACCAATAAGTTTAACAGATGACATGTTAAAACTGCTATAACATTTAAACAATTACTGTAAGGGCCAAATTCAATATATCAGTCACTAGTCCTGGTAGATCAACATTTCAGAGCCAGCAAAAACACCATAAAGAAGTTTTGCATTTTTTTGTAACATGTTAAACCAATAAATGAATGGTGAAAATCAGAAGGAAAAAAAAAAAAAAAAAAAAAGAGGAGGAAAACAAAATTCACTTCAACTATTGCCAGTATAGCTTACAGCAACTGTGAGATGCTAATGTGTCAAGACCGAAAGCACCACGATTGTTTCACAGCATCTTTAACCACTGTGTCATGTGGCTTAGAGAGTACTGAGAGCATTGTTTAAAGTGGTAACCACCTTCCACCTCTTACAAGATTTCCAGCCTTGACAGCACCATAGGGTTTAAGCAGTGACCACCAAAGGTGGGAGTTTATTTGTTTTATTTATTATACATTCAAAAAACCCCTACCCCTAGGGTAGGCAAGGATACCAAAGGTAGTATCAGGTAAAAATGGGCAACATAAGAGAAGATGTGCCTTGATGTGTGGTCAAATTCAGACCTCAAAAAATATGATCTTCTATGAATTACAATGTCTGAGAAAGTCCAGCAAACTTTAAAAAAATGGACCTATTAACGGATGCTTTACCTAATTTGTATTGCTCCCTGTCTGGAATTCCAAGCACAGTGATGACATCAAGATATTACATCTCATGGCCCCTAGAACTCTGAACTCAACCTAGATAGGTTGGAATAATCAAGAAGGGAGCCTTTTAGTGAATCCCTTCTTTCACTTCCTACCCTCCTTTACGTTGCACCAGTCAAACAATGAATGCATTAGTTAGATGGAGGAGCTGTTGATTTTGCCACTGACTGGCATGTTTTTGGCAGAAGATCTGTCCCAGGTTATCTGAAGTGCTGGAACTCTGGCTAGACCTTGCAGAAACACGATTAAGATGCAGCCGTAGTTGTGTCTGATACAGTGAAGCACAGATGACAAATAACCTCAAAAGCACTGCAGCAGCATTGCTCTAAATGAGTGAGAGCTGAGTCTGTGTTAAGCTTTCCTCCTGAATTAGAGGAATTTCTTTACGTTTCCCTTTTGCTGACAAACCAATGAAGGAGAAGCATAGAAGACCAGAATTAGTAGTGAAGACAGATAAAGGCTTAGTGCAGCCTGGATCTATAAAAAAGAGAGGGAAGAAGGGGAAGGACACTTCAGTAAGGACAGAAGTACAGGGAGTTACTGGAATATTAAAATCCTTCAGTAATGGTCAGCAAGACCAGTAGCTCCTTTGTTCATGCTCAGGAAGAGGATGAAGGAAACACAAATAAATGAAGGGTGATGAGCTGGAAAAAATTTGATCTGCAAATCTTGTGGCACCTAATCTGCAGTGGACATTTTTAGCCAATAAGGGTATCACTACCACTTCAGACTTTCTGACGGTGAGGCGTGGAGAGCATTTCCTTACCACTGCAAGCAACGCCAAGGAAAATGGTAGAAAGACTACTTGACAAAGGGACATGTAGGTGTGTGTTTCCTGAATTTGCACAATATTTAGTATTTCACAGACAGCTTAAGCTGGGCTCACTGTATCTTATTTTCCCAAGCACTGTCATACTTCAGAAAAAGGAAAGCATAATACTAGCCTCACAAAAATCCCCCTGATAAGTCCTTAATGAGAATGGCTTGCCTTTCCCATTCTTTGTCATCCTTGTGACAATCATAGTAAGGAAGCATTGGGAACAAGACATCTGAATTGCAATGCCCAGTCATCTGTAACAGACAGAAGTTGCATGCTCTACTCCTTAACCTTTGAAATAGTCTGGGGTTTTTTGAGTGGCTGGTTGTTCCACCTTTTTTCTCCTAGGTTCCCAGAGCTGCACAAGGGGAGAACAGGAATCAGTCAGCCAGTCAGACCAATTACAGCACATGGAGTCTACTGCTGTCTTTCACGGAGGGCATGAGTAAAGAATGAAAAAAAAAAAAAAAAAAAAACCAACTCATTTGTGCAACAAGGGTTACAGAGATAAGAGAGAATGGGACTATAGCAGCACATGTTTCTGAAAGTAGCTAGAAGCAGACAGGAAAATAGTTTGAGCTTCTATCCATTACTTCTTCTGGATAGAGGAAAGCGTATCTTTATATTCCTCTTTTGATGTATGTTATGCAAATGTCTTCCCCGGCTAAATTTTTTTTTGCTCTTTGTGCCTTTAGGGTACAGTGCCCTGACAGGCATTCCCTGGCAAATCAAGTTCCAGCAGCTTACAATGGTACCGCCCTGGCTGTCTGTGCCATCCCCGCCACTGGGGTTATGGTCTTACTGCAGAGTCAGCAAAATGGACAAAGTGGAGGGTGTGCCGATGCCTCAGCTGCTTCATTTCACATCTTGGCAGTTTAAATTAATACTCCAGACATGGACTGGAGCACCTGAGGTATGGGCACACATCCCTGCAGCTGGAGGGGGTGATTATCTTTTAAACTGCTGCAAGCAGGTTTATGAGATAGTATCTGTCAGAGTGATTACCGTAGTGCTTGATGAGTCTCATTGTCTACACAGGCAGGCCACCACCAACCTGCCTGGGTATTGTCTGTGCCCAGCCCTTGAAGCAATAACCCATGGGAGATACTGTAGTACTTCCTCCATGTAATGGTTGGTTTGTAGAGCTGTTCACTTTGCAGTGTACTGTACTGGATTCAATATGGAGATGATTTAGTAGATGATCTGCCGATCTAATTTATGAGGAAAGCCATCTGTTTCAAAGGGTGACTTACAGCACAGGAGTCAATAGATGATGTATCTGATTTAGAAGGCAAGCTTGACACTTCAGTATGAAATACTGTATATCCATTGCAATTCCTTGTGCAATGCATTTAGTTCAGTGCATGAATGTATATGTTTGCATGTTTTTGGGTGTGAGAAGGAGAGGCAAGGGGGGAAGACATTCAGTTTGAATAGTGAAAAGGTGTAGCAGCCTTTATGACTGTTCTGTATAGATGCCTCGTTAGGAAAAGCAAACTAGTAAGCATGATGCTGAAAGGGAGCCTAGGCTCAGGGAAACACAGTGCTTTACCATCTCAGGGACTCATATCACTTAAAGTAGACATTGAACCGAAGAGAGCCTCAGACGGATGATGGCTGAGGTTCTCAGCATTGAGTCCATTTCACTGTGGCAAGCGTGGGTTCAACTTTCAGCTCAGAAGTCAGATTATCCAGAACTCAACTGTATCTGAAGATACTCTCAGAGAGAGTATCTCTCTCAGTGAGACTTAGCATGGACTCAGACTCTTGAGTAAGAGTGATCAGTAGGAATAATTCCTGTTTCTAAGGACATATGCATGCTGGGGCTGTTCCTGGGTGGGTCACATGCTGTTGCTGATTTGCATGCAGAAGAAAGTTAAGCACAGCTAGTAAAGACATGCTCTGCCAGCAGCAACACTATGGATTGTGGTGGACATTCAGGAAAGGAGAAGGAGCCACAGGATTTTTTATTTTTTTATTTTTTTACCAGTGCAGAACAGGTCTAGACTTTGAAATGGGATCAAGCAAAGAATATTTACACATGATCTTTAGGAATTGGCAGCTCTTTTCAGATAATAATTCTTTTTGAGGCTGTGGGCAAATCATTTTTTTCTGCATTGTTTTATTCTCTTCTGTCCATGAAATAACACATGGACCAAAATTTACTAGGGCTTTATGGTCTCTTATGGAATAAAGACATTGTAACATGATTCATTGTCAGGGAGAAGACAAAGCTAACAATGTTTAAAACAGTGATGTAAATCAAGAAGGATTTGGCCTCCAGCAAAATGCCTGTAAATGCAGTGGCAAGATTTGCATGCTAATCACCTTTTACCAATGAGATCCATGTACTTAGTCCAGCTTTACATGGGAGCAAATTGGAGAACCCTTTCCTTTAGCTGAACTTCTCTGAGTTTATCCTAGGAGAGTTAGGCAAAGACTATCATCCCCAATGTGCTATGGAAGACCTCCTAATTAAAGATGAAACACAAGGTTCCTCTAATTAGCCTACAGAATTTTTCATTCTTTCATCCTCCTTTCTTGCTACACACCTTTCCTGTTTTTATTGAGTGATTATATGATTTATAGGACAAATGCAACTGCATTTGCAGCACAGTACTTAGTGATTACCAAATAATAATAATAATAATAATAATAATAATAATAATAATAAAACAAACAAACATTTACTTTCCTTGTCTACTTCTTTATCTGAAGGCACCCCCAGGAGAAGAGATGTGGAAATCTAAAAGTCCTCTTGATATTACACCCCTTGCTGCTTCTCAGAAATATGTCTCTAAATGGGATCAGCCATCACTTCCTATTAGTACAACCAGCCTTTTCAGTGATGACATTACACAATGGGCAAGACTGTGATTACTTAGAGTCATAAGACTGGTCTTGTGAATATACTCCCATGTCCTACTGTGTTCTGACAGGAGAGTGCTTTGCTTTGCAAAACTACTGCAAAGATTTTACATCTCAAGTGAATGTGGAATGGTATACAGCTGCTTTCAGATCTTTTCTAGCCTCTTTGGCATTATGCACCACATCTTAGTCTCTTCCACACAGTTTGTTTTTTTTTTGTAAACACTACCTAGTTCACTGCACCTTTCCTGCTGGATAGGAGAAAATGATCAGATTGTCATGCTGCTGTGAAGACTAAGAAGCCTTTGGAGGAACTATTTCAGGGCTATGGGAACAGGTATCAGGTGGTGCAGTTCAGTGTTATTCCAACGACAAGGGTGTGACCTAAATGGTAGGCCATATGTGTTTGGTCTGTGGTATTTCCTTTCAATGCTTTTAGTACTCTACCGTACCCTTTTTGAAATACTAAGGATGTTTTTCATCACTCACACATCCCCAGCTTGGGTAATGATTACCAAGGAGCATCTCTCTGGGAGATGTTTCAGAGAGAGAGGATATTGGAAAAGGAACAGGAGATGCAACCAGGTGGATGAGGTGGAGATGTGAATTCATTTCAACTCATAGACACAAAAAAAAAAAAAAACAGTAAGACTAGATGTAGGATTGAATGAAAGATGTGATGGTTATCTCTCAGATGAATACTAAAGCATGGGCCACCTCCTTTGCCAAGAGGCCAGGAGGAAACGGAATGCCTCTTCTGCTCCTACTGTCCTAGAAATTAATTCCTTAAGCTGGCTGCTGACTTCCATGCCATTCTTCAGAAGTTAGATGACAATCCACCACTCTCCCACCACTCACAAAGTGTATTCCCTTCCATCATGCATGCTATTCTAAGAAGAAGGGCTGGCATGGCCAGTGGAAGACCTCCCTTCAATATTTGGGTTGTTTGTATACCAAGTACATGTATTGGGAAAACTGCAGAAAACCTGAGGATATTCAGGCTACTGGCTAGAACTGAGCAGTATTCACTTTAAAACTTTACATCATTATAAAGCACTAGCCAGGGCAGGAGTTTCTTAAAATCCCTATGTGCCTAAGCTGTCTTAGTGGATTAGTGGCCAGGTATTACCAGTGAAGCAGATGCCCTCAGTTTGACTTTTTGTCTGGTCTCCTTTTCTTCCAACTGGATAGAAGTAGGGAATGCTACAGAGGAGAGAACAATGTGCTTGCTACCTTTTATGGGAGAACGGACACAGATTTGCAAGTCACTAAGAAGTATTTATTCCCTCCAGCAGCATTCAAATGCAGTTCTGCATTGTGCTGGCTCTCTGCCCCAAAGGAAATTTTACTCTGGGCAGAGCTATAGCAGGGGATTTCAGGGAGTCCTTAGACAACAGAACAGTATGTATGACTGGCTCTGGGAAGAGAGGGTGCACTAAAGTGGGCTCATAAACACCATGTAGTAAGACCTCTGTCAAGAATATGGAAGAAGATTTCCTTCCAGGAAAACAAACCTATGCCTTTAAGTTCTTCACTCTTAATGAAACTGAACTATTCCAATTTTTAGCAAGAGCAGTTTTTAGATTTTGAGGTTTCTCATGCTATATAGGCCTTATTTAAAAATGAAAAAGCAGCCTCCTCCAGCAAAGCCCCATTCTGATCTCACTATACAAATCTGGGATAGATCGAAGGAAGTCAGTGACCTAATGTGGGCGTAAAGTCAGTTTGAGTGAATTAACAGACAGTCCAGCAACAGTTAGCTCAGCTGTGTAGGTGCTTGTGTACACAGTTATTATTGCGACCCCAAAAGGAAGCATATATGATGAGGCAATCATTTCACAGAATATCTGTGAAACCTTCCTCATAAATGTTTAAATAGTCAGCATTGTGGTGCAGTCCCTTAAGAAAAAAGAAAAGAAAAGGAAAAAAAAAAAAAAAAAAAAAGGCATTAACACAGAAGAGAATTGCTTGTAGATGAGGTAGGGTATTGTAGAGTGTTCCCACCTTCCCCCAGTTCTTGTCCATTCCCATGGCTGTGATAACCCTTCACCCCTTCATTCCTTTTGTGTTAATTTCTTTTTTAAGGAGACCAAGTGCTGCAAGAAAAATAAGCAGTTGGTTTAAGTCATCGACAACAATAAGAATGTGTAAGCAGTTGGTTTAAGTCATCGACAACAATAAGAATGTGGAAAAATTAACCCTAAAAATATTGTTAAAAGCCCAGAGGTCATAAGCCTTCTGGTGGACCCAGAGCAGGAGACTTCACCCACAGTAGTGAATTTCCAGAGAAACAAGTTTGCCAGGGGGCCAAAATGTGGGTGCCAGTGGTAGAGGAGTCAGGGAACCGTTGGTCAAAAACTGCAGTAGTCCTCCAATGATTCAAATCTCTCCCTAGAAGCCCCAGAAATGTTGGCCACAGTGTCTGTGATTTGGCCCCTTTCTCAGATGAGCCTGAGCAAACCACAGGGAGTAAATCCAGGAGAGTGCTGCCCAGGGTAGCATATACAGTCCCCCGTGCTATCCCACAGAGCATTCTTGCCTGAGGTCTTAAAAGCAGGATAACTGTATCAGAAGAACACACCCTGCATCCAGCATAGTTTATTAGTTTGGGCTGCGTAACCCACCAACCTAGATTATTATTTCCCCTTCCAGACCTGGGTATGACCACAATAGCTTGCATCTCCCTGTACTGTGTTCCACTGTCTCATTAAACCTCATTTTTCTGTGTGTGTAATGGCACAACTCTTGCTGGTTCTGTTTTCTTGAAAGGTCTTCTTTGTCTTGCATAAGTGGTACTGATATGCAGAAAGCTACTTGGACTGTAATAACAGGGTATGCATTGGCAACTTTGATAAATTCAAAATGTTCTCTGTGCTTTATCATCAACCATCTTATAATAATGGCAGAGACTATTTTCTAGAATAAGTGCATGCTCTTTCCATACCAATTCAGGTAACGCTATATGATATCCTCAGTAATTCTGGAAAAGTGTGCACTGGGTTTTCCTGAGCTGCAGTATTTCAAGCTGTCTGTCCCTCACTCCTGTGGGGTGAGATCAGGAACTTTGGAGCTTGTGCGCCAGGCAATACTGTGGAACAGCTCATGCTGCTTCTCAGGTCAGCAGTGTTGAAACATGCATACTTCACTTCTGTTGCCAAAACATAGATGTCTAGTGAGCGTCATTTCAGATATCATCTGTCATTGTCTGGCTTTGCAGCTGCTGCTTTGGAAAGTCATACATGTAGGTCTCCCATAGTCCCTGTGTCAGATCTGCCAGCTCCCTGTGGATGTCACGGGTATACCAGCATGGGTACACCAAAGACCCGTGTTAAGCAACTGAACTGTGTCAACGGTGCTAGGGCAATTGAGGAGGCAGGAAACAGGTGGTAGCTACAGAAGAGTCTGAGAAAAGTAGAAATGACGAAGGTAACTGTAAGACTGCAGAGGAACAACCTCTGGGCTAAGACACTGGTTTGAGTCAGGTGGCTTTCATGCAGTACACTGTCATGAACTACTGAATAATTGAAGCAAATTAAATTGTTAAATAATTCTTAAGAATTTTTCTCTGTCTTGCTTTTGCCCTCTGTAAGACAAGAGATAGTAATTCTCCTTTTTCAACAAATTTGTTTAGCGTGGGGCTCAAAACATTGTAATAAAACTGCACAGTATAACATGGATTCTCCTGTTCCATTCTCCTGTTCATTTTCTCACAAACAACAGAGGGAGAGGGAAGAGAGATAGGACGGTTACCTCCTAGTCTACCTCCATGTCTTCAGTCTTCATCTGGGGCTGACTCTCAGGAAACATACCATAGCACAATGGAAGCATGGCTGTTCTCCATTACAGTTAAGGTTCTATAGTTGTATTTGAACCATTAGGATAGTCCTTTATCACAGGCACCAACACCACACTGAGTTTCACTTTTTAATTTCTCCTTGATTAGCTGACATATATTTTTTTACTCTTAAACTAGAACACACTTCTCTCTTTCTCTAAT
>NC_140126.1:30969634-31056259 GCF_964035555.1 Netta rufina | reverse complement strand
GAAAAGAAAAGAAAAGAAAAGAAAAGAAAAGAAAAGAAAAGAAAAGAAAAGAAAAGAAAAGAAAAGAAAAGAAAAGAAAAGAAAAGAAAAGAAAAGAAAAGAAAAGAAAAGAAAAGAAAAGAAAAGAAAAGAAAAGAAAAGAAAAGAAAAGAAAAGAAAAGAAAGAAGGAAGAAGGAAGGAAGGAAGGAAGGAAGGAAGGAAGGAAGGAAGAAGGAAGGAAGGAAGGAAGGAAGGAAGGAAGGAAGAAGGAAAGAAGAAAGAAGGAAAGAAGGAAAGAAGGAAAGAAGGAAAGAAGGAAAGAAGGAAAGAAGGAAGAAGGAAGGAAGGAAGGAAGGAAGGAAGGAAGGAAGGAAGGAAGGAAGGAAGGAAGGAAGGAAGGAAGGAAGGAAGAAGGAAGGAAGGAAGGAAGGAAGGAAGGAAGGAAGGAAGAAAGAAAGAAAGAAAGAAAGAAAGAAAGAAAGAAAGAAAGAAAGAAAGAAAGAAAGAAAGAAAGAAAGAAAGAAAGAAAGAAAGAAAGAAAGAAAGAAAGAAAGAAAAAGAAAGAAGACCAGGATCCTCAGGGTTTTGGGGTATATCTTTTTTAAGTGAAAGCTAATGGAATCCAATATAACTGCTGAAACCTTGTCATCCTTGCTATCAGTGAGAGCCTTTGAATAAGCTAAATCCTTAATCAGTATACCCTAAGACCCCAATGACTATGTGTAGAAGTGTTAGTCCAGATAAATCCTTGAAGGTTTCAAAGATTTGAAGAGCACTGGCACTTTTCTGTGTAGTGCCTGCCTTTGTCCTTTTCTCCATGATGTCATTATTGAAGTTTTACACTCACTATGCATGGTGTAAGTTGACATTGACAGTTTCAACACTTTCACACTGACTCTGGAGGATTGTTAGCTTTGAAGCTATTTGGCCTTGAGCAGTGAATTCTTTTTTTGAGCTCATACTGGCTTATAATATCTGAGAAGGTTTGCATCAGTATAGCCCCAGCTTGAATTATGAGAGGAGGCTCATTTCCAAGTGGAACTGATACCCACATGATAGGAATAGAGAACATTATCCCATTTCAGATGGGCAACAAAGTCAGTGTTCCTGAATTCCCCTGGGATGCAACAATGAGTTTCATTTAAACATCACAGTTAAAGCAACATCGGCAGCATGGTTTTTTTGTAATCAGAACTCTGAAGAGCAGTTAGGCTTGGAAGTGACTGTAAGAATAAGCACTCTTCTGCCCTGTGATCTGTTTGTTATTAGGCTTTTTGGAAACATCTGTATGGGGCCAGAGGCATAATTCATATGAGTGTAATTCAAGTATTTTATGAAAATAAAAATAAAAATGCTGTGTGGTGATTTAGACACATTGCATATCAAAGCACACAAGCACTGACAAGCAACACAAAGAAAGTGAGCTGTTCAGATGCTTACATATGTGAGTTGTCCTATGCAGCTTGATCAGGATGACAAACATGAGCAAAGACTTAAAGACTGGGTCCAAAGCCTCAGGCGTTATCGGACCCATTTGTGGTGGGTTTTGAGATTCCTTCAGCTGCAGCAAACCTACTTTTCTATGTACTTACTTATCTGTGAGGAGTTAGGCCCTGGCACCCTTGAGGATGAGGGGTTGGTGTAACAAGGAGGGTTGTGGGAGAGAAAGTCTGCCAGGAACTGTGAGATGAGTCTGTACCTGTACTTAAAATTTCCAGCTTTCTTTGGAAATTCCTGGTGGGGGTAAAACAGGATGGTGGGACATACAGCTACCTGAAAACTTACTAGGTCAGCAGGTAAAATGTCATCAGCTGATAGCTTCATTGAATACAAATGGCAACATGGAGTTCGAAATAAAGTTTTCCTTTTTCCAGCTCTCAACAGACCATGTCAAGATTAAATTCAGATAAAAGTGGAAAGAGTAAGGAACTTAAAACTGATTGTTTCAGAAACCTTATTCAGCCTTTAAAGTAAGTCACTGAATCCAGACAAAAGCATTTTCTATACCCGCATGTGTATTTAACCGTAATCCTTCAGCCAGATATTGTGAGCAGTCACAACACTTATTTAAACAGCCTTGAATCTCTGCTATAGCCACAAACATGGCTATCTTGAGCCCTTCTCCAGAATTCTTATGAATCAGTCAAAACTTTTGTTGGATATCCTAATTTTCCACATTGAAAATCCCATGGAAAACTTCAGCTTTTGAGGAGACACCAAAATCTCAACACAGAAACAGCACAGTTGTATGAATGATAAATAAATGTCTCCTCTGAAGAAACTCTGGTGGTTGTTCATGCTCTCTGCCTGCACATCCCAACAGCTGCCCTATCCATGAGTCTGTCCTGAGTTGCCCTTACTTGACCACACTCAGTTCACACTGATTAATTACTACAGTGCTTAGGAGGAAAAACAAAAAAAAAGTCTTCTGAGTAAGGAGAGATAAAATGGTAGTTGCCAAAACACAAACTTCAGTCCTCTAAAAGAAAAGGTCCTTTCATTTTCTTCCCTAGTCAGTTCCACTAACAAGAAGTTATGTAGGATGCATTCTTAGATGAATTTGTTTCTGTAGCCTGCTCCAAGAGGTGCAGAGTTTCTTCCACTCCTGAGCTCCTGCCTCTGGAGCTTTGCCATCTATCATTTCTTCTGTCTGAAGGTCAATCTTCCCATATATTATTTATACATATAAAATAGGGGATTCAACCTTAATGATCAGTCATAATGGGCAAATCCATTTTCTTGTATACTATTTTTGAAAATAAACACATTTCAAAATGTTTCCTGTTTCACCATATGCAGTCTTACTAGGACAAATAAATGAATAATGTCAGCAAACATGTGAGTTAAGGTATTTTACTACTTTTGGTCATGACAATCCACACTCAAAGCAATGACCTTACATTGGTATAAAATCTTCCTGAGGTGTAACAGTCTTACTAATTGTATTATAACTTTAACCAGCTTCAGTGCTGAAATTACTTCAAATTTCTATGACTGCAAGTAGAACAGAACTCAATTCACTGGTTATTCTGGACTCTCTTCCACTAAAGCTAGAAACTCCTGCACACATAAGGGAATGGGTTGACTGTTTCTGAAGGATGGAGAGAATATTAAGGTCTTAGAGGTACAAGGAAAAATGACCATCTGAAGCAAGTATAATCTTATTAAAATTCTGTAAAATGACAGCGTGCATTTCATTATTTAACTTTTTTACTTGAATACTGGGTAAAATAAAATGAAGTCTGCTCCTTAAAGTATTTCAGGCCAGATCTTCTGTCAGTGTAAATCACCGTAATTCCACTGAAATTAAAGGGCTTACACTGAATTTCACCCACATAGGGTAAGGTTAAGGAATTGCACTGAATTATCCTTGCATCCTCTGTGACCTATGGCACTTCAGTACCAGTGCTCTGGAGTCTGTTAGTGTTACTGTACTTATAAATTGCTTCTGGCTATCTTCTCAGTAAGTCACGAGAAATGTAACAAAAATCAATACAGGGGAAAAAAAGTCTTCCTGCTTCTATGATTTTCTTCTACTTATATACAACCTAGGAAGACCATATATAGCACATTCATATGAATACTACCTCTGAAGCTTCAAATCATCATTTTTTCTTTTCAGTAACTTAGTTTCTCAATACATAATTCCTTTTACTTTTCAACTGCATCATTCCAAGGCACAGTTTTTGCCTGTTTGGTTTAGTGATGTTTTTGTGGGCATGGAAACAATCTCATTTCTTTGTTCAGAAGAAGGCCACCGCTTTGCAGTAAAAGGCAAGAAACTCTTAGAGAGGTTGGTTCAAAATGTGTTTGAAAGCGGCTTGACTTGGCCCTGTGTGACATCAGTCCAGAACCTGGTTCATGGTTAGGGAAGTTTAGATAAGGCAGCATAATGTGTCAAAATCTCTGCTCAGAGAAAATTTCCTTCTCTTGTTAAGTTAAAGATAAAAGTATTTGCCAGATAAGAACTTAGGAATATGTATATGCTGCCGGTGAGAGCTATGATAAAATTCCTATTGACTTTCCATGACAGCTACTGTATCATTTATTACAAAAACTCTCATTCAATTTCTCAACATTTTCTCTTGTCTCTTGACCAAATAATTCTGTACAGAACTTCATTCCCAGTTCCTTTATAACTACTGTTTCCACTCTGTGTTGCATTTCCACAGATGCAGGGTGGGCAAATGGGTGACAACAAGCAGTAATGAACATTTCCCAAACAGTAGTGTGGACTGGCATCTACTCAGACATGCAAAAAAAAAAAAGTGCTTTTTCTCTGAAGTGCCAATCTTTCCCCAGAAGAAATTCCCATTTATTTATTTATTTATTTTTGCCCACAGTGCATTTTTGAATGGTAAAACATCATGAAACATCATGAAATGTAACATGGAGCAAACACTGACTGGTCCAACATCCCCCTGTATGAGCTGTATGACTATTATTTGAGTGCCAGTGCGTATCTGGGGGTCAGAAGAGCAACCTGAGGTGAACTTTTAACAGTGAGATACCTTTGACTATGAACACAAAAAGGGAATGAGACTTAATTACCTTAGAGACAAAGAAGGACCTGGATCAGATTTGGGGTTTTCATCATCATGCCATTTTTAACAGGGCCAAGTGGTGGGGGAGTGGAGCAGAAGACATCTGAAATATTTAGAGTTTGGGAATAGTAAGGGGAGAAGATAGGATAGAAGGTTAATGCCATATTTAATATGGAAAAACGACTCCTTTCCTGTGACATATGCCTATGGGATAATCTTGATATATGCACGAGTGTGTTCAAAATGTCAGCCAGACTTTTATTAGTTTTTGCCTCCCCCTTGAATGCTCTCCTACAGTCTAGAAGTTGCCTGCAAGAGTCTAGAAGTGGAGATTATTCACATTATACAGCCACCAGGTCAGTTTTTGGAAGGGAGCAAGAGATTTTTCATAGAATTCTTTTACCCCTGTAACACTAACAAATGTGAGTTTCCCACTCTCTGAATGTGCACACGTTCCAAAGCTTGTCTCAGGGCCATGCTGCACAGGATGCATCTTGTTGCATCAGCCTACTGACTGCAGGGCTTGGCAAAGCTGAAGTTTTGGCGAGAAACAAAAGGGATACTTTGCTGTTTTTTGTTGTTGTTGTTCTTGATGGTTTCATTCTTCCTTTTTTTTTTTTTTTTTTTTTTTTAATACCACAACTGTAAATAACGTCTGCAACTTTACTTCTTTCACTGTTCCTAGTTATGAAACTTGCCAGTTTATTCCATTCTGTGGCATGATAGCATAAGGATGTTTAAGGATACCTTAAAGTGATCGATGTTACAAAGTAAAAGGCAACCCCAAGAAGTACTCAGGACTTTTCCAGAGAGACTTGAGTGTCCTTAGCTGACAGTTTTCAAATGTTAGTGACTTTTCTGGGAGAAGAGCTTCTCCTCCTGAGATCAAGAAGCCTCTTACTGTATTTGGCCTGTAAAGACCCTCTGTGTTTTATTTTGTGCAAATCCACCTGCCTTGTTTGGACAGGATTTATCTCATCATATACTAATTTCTCTGAACTCTGGGGTTATGCTTGAGGGGCATCTGAAAGAACAAGAGAAAACTTTTAAATCAGGCTTCTTGTTAATACTATAGCAGTGGGATTTGGTTGCCATCTGCTTGCCGAACACTGATAAGTAACATGCAGCCTTGCTGGGATACCTGAGAAGTCATCCCTGTTGCTTTCCTGTCTCTCTGCATGGAAGGCTCCATTGATTACCCACAAAGGAGCTGGTGCTAGATAAACAAATAAATGTAAGGCTGTCTTTCAAAGCTTTGTAATATTTATAGTGCCAAATTCCTGAGGCTGCCTTATCACAGACCTGTACAGCCACTTACAGTAAAATGAGGGTCTCCTGATGTTTTATCTATTCCAGAACCTAAACTCTCTCCAAATCCACATTGCAAATGTCAGCATTAACTTGTCAGTGGAGAAGGGAAGTGCAGTTGGGACTGTCTAGTAGCTACCTCGGGAATCAGTGAGAATTGTGTGGTGGTTTTATAACCATTATAGTTATTAATAATAATAGTAGTGATTATTACAGTAGTATATATTGATGCTTTACATACTGGGTCAGCTGGCCCCTGCCTCAGTGAAATCACTGTACCAGTTACATTGCAGAGAGATTTTTAGAAAGCCTTGGAAGACACAGAGATGAAGTGCGTGAGTGAGAGAACCTCAGTGGCAAGGGAAAAGGAAGAGGTACTAGGCTTGGTGGGCACACAACAGACATAATATTATCAGGGCAGAAGGGTAGAGGTTCATGGGGGAGAAAAAAAAAATTGATTCTTCTCACCCCACACAGAGCAGTTTGGCGTGTGCCCAGTACAGTTTCCCCAAAGCACAAAGGACTTGCAAGAGCAAAGGAAGGGGAGAAGATACCTGGGGAAGAACATGGAGGCTGAATTTGCTGTGAGATTATGTCACAGGTTTTTAACATTTTGCATAAGATGTAGAGCATTAAAAAAAAAAAAAAATGTGGACACAAATCTTGGAGTAAAGTGGAGAACAAGAAGAGACGAAAGATAAAGAGTGTTGATAATAAAAGTGACCAAAGCATAGTGGAATAGTAGTCTCCCAGGGAAAGTGAGAAATGACAAGGAATGGAATGAAGGAATTGCATGAGAAAAACATAGTGAGTACCTGCATACATCAGCGTATACTAAGCAAAGGAGCACATCTCTTCCCTATTAGTGCATGTACAAAAGCCAAGCCATGGTTTGCTATCAACACAGTATTATAAACAAGAAGGAATGGGAGAGTAGGACACAAAAGTTACAGTGCATTAGAAGAAGAATATAGGGTGAACTCTTAAAGCCTGGGATCACGTATTTCTCACAATAAAGCAAACAAGGCAACTGGCAGAGTTCTATAGGGAAAATGACATCACTGCAGATTTTTAGGGATAATCATTTAACTGGATTAGCCCCAAAGTGCTGTGTCTAAAATCAGCATCCCTGTCTCTTTATGTACTCCAGATGAAACACATTAGCAGAAATATGGCAAGGGACATTCACAATGCACTGTTCTACATTATCAGCATTTTTTGCAAATCTGCAATTAGTCTAAAGGGCCTGGGTAAATTAGGCCTCTTGATAAATGAAGCACCTAGACAGGTCTCAGATTTATTGGATCTAGTTGTCCTGCTGTCCAGAGCCTGTCGGCTAGGCTGCGGAACAGAGAGGGTACAGTGGGAAAGTCTATGAAGCCAACATAACCATGAACTGCTGAGCAAATGGTGAAAAGCCCCAACTGGGGCAGCTGACTGATTAGCTTTGAAAGTTTCTGCCAGGAATAGTGTTAGGTTTAGGGAGAAAACAAAGCATGGAGGAATTAAGGGGTCCTCTTCTAACTTCAGTATATATATGCGAAATCCTTTGTTAATGTAGTGAGAAGGACATATAGTTCCTGAGACATAGATGCATGCTTATGAACACTATGCATGTGAATGTAAATGTGTCTGGGGGCAAGGGGTGGGGAGAGGAACACTGAATGGAGACAAAGCTAGTATTTTCATGTTGCATGAAAATTGGGAAAAATATATGCAATATCATTAACACTTCTCCTTCCTGACCCCTGTTTCAGAGGTGATTATTTGTACCCCTGAAAGGAAGACTGGTGATTTCTGTTATTTTTTATCCCCTGAGCCACTTTAAAGAAAGCTGTAAACTACAGTAGGACATCTTTGAAAATACAGCTATTGAAGCACATGCACACCCCTGCTCCCAGCTATCGTCATACCTCCCACAGCTATCCAGCATACAGTGCAGTTGTTGTCTCCTGGGAAGGAGAAATAGTCTAGAAAAGCACAGGAGGTGGAGGGACTGTCCAGATTATTCTCATTTATACCTTGAGATCATCTGCTGCAATTTCCAACTAAAGTGTGGCGACACCTGCCAACTCTTCTGCTGTTGCTGTTGCTCTTGCTGAACTCAGCTGAACAAACCAGTTAGGATTTTCCAGCAGATGTTCAGATGTTTCTCTTCTCTCCCTCTCTTTCTTTCTTGCCTTCTGTTTATAAAAGCCCTGTAGGACCCCAGAAAAGGCTTGCAAATGTCCCTAGCTTCTCTAAACCAGCCCACATCCAAAGTTCCAGCTTCCTATTAGTTACTGCAGTGCTCAGATCAGCAGAGCTAGTAACTGAGCATACAGACACGCTATATTGGTTTTGGGAGAGAACAGCAGTGGAAGGGTCTGAAATACCTGGACCCAGTTGTTTCTGAAAGAAATGTGGTATGCTGCCACTTCTCTCTGACTGCTTTCCTGCTCCCTGATCACTTGCTGTTCTTTAGTAAACCCAGATTGATTTTCCTGTCAATATCATTCCCGCCAATCACAAAGAAAAACATCAGTGCCAAACAAACAGCCTGTGCTTCTCTGCACCACTCTTAGCTCTTCCTCCTTGTAAAAGGCTTACTTCACTGCTGCATCTCTCCTTTCAAGTGAGTACTCTGTATGTGATCTTAGAAGAAAGAAAGAGAGAAGTCTCTTGTGCCTACCAGGGACCCAAATTCACCCTGGAAGTGCACAGTGTATCCAATTACGCTGCAGTTTGATCCTGCTACTTTTCAAGGCCTTCTAAATTATGGAATTAAAATGGTTTAGTGGAAAAAAGGACTGGTGACACTAGCAGTGTTAAGAATTTAGAATGTGCCTTCTCATATATTAAAAAAGGCTCTTTGAATATCATCAAAGAGATTTAAAAATTTTTATTCCTTTTTAAAGTTGTTTTAAAACTGATTAGACTTTTTAGAATAGGCTTCATCTTATGTCTATCTGTCACTCTCTCTCTTTTCCACTCCCTTTTCCCCCACGTCTTCCCTCCTGCTGATTAATCAAACTTTTCTTTGTTAACGTAAGGCACTTCTGCCAAAATATTATAATTTTGCCAAAGACTGAAGCAGGCAGCCCAGCACTAAGACCTGGAATTGTTTTGTGTTGTCTCCTAAACATTGTAGATATAAAAGACTAGGGAGAATCAGCACTTTTCCAACCACTTACTTTTTCCAACAACAAAAATCCCTGACATTAGTCTTGTACCAGTACTAAAATAAGTGCAATAAGAAAACAAAACAAAACAAAACAAAAACAAAAACAAAACAAAGCAAACAAACAAAAAAACACCACCAACAACAAAAAACCTGTAAGTTTTGGTGTCCTGTGCACCTGAAGATGATAAAGTATCCTACTTGGAAAATGTCTGTGGGTTCATCAGTGGGAAGGTGAGACCAGATGAATGTGTGTTTGTCTGTTCACAAATGTGCATTTACCTATGTTGAGGCTGAGGGCATCTGTGTCCATGAAGCTTAGCCTATAGAGCAACACCTTGAAAATGTTGACATTCACCATTTGAAAGTAATTAGCTGTGCTGTTGTCTTTAAAGTATTCCCTATGTTGAAAATGCTTACAATAATAAACACTAATTGCTTTCAAATGGTAAATTGGAAGCACAGCATCTGGGTGGTGTTCCACTCATGTGTGTGAAGGCATGCATATATGTGAGTGCATGTGTAAATGTATGTGCACGCATGTGCATGCATGTGTGTATGTACAAGCCTAACATTTAATGCCCAGCCATGCTTGCCAGAAACCTTCTGCATACGTTATTCCCGACCAGGAAAGAAAACAAAAGATAAAGTGACTTGCAAAAGGTTGAAGAGAGAGAAAAGCTGGCAGGCTCTCCTGCAGTATTTAGAGGGGAGAAAGCACAGTCTTGTGGTTCAGGCACAGAACTACATATGGCCTAAACTGAGCTCTGGGCCCACTCCTGCCAGAGAGGGACGTTTGGCAGCTGCCCCCGGCACTCCGGGGGCCCCAACAGGGGTTTTCGGCAAACGTGATTTTCAGGAGGAGGAGAGGTGAAGGGGAGCCTGCCTCTTTCCAAACTGCAGGAAACCACAGTGGACAATGAAAAAAATGTAGTCTCCAAACTTGGTAGGTGCTTCTTAACAGTCTAGCTGATGACCTTTATCCACTGTAGAGGACCTCCTGGGGCTAGTCCTGAGGCTTTGTTCATAAATGCTTATCAAATATATTGACATTCTCTGCTGCTCTGAGCTAAGTTACAAAGTGTTCTCACTCCATGAGGGACAGGTTGCTAACAAGCCTGAGTCTCTTCTCACACCGGTGTAAATCAGAAGTAACACCAAAATAGCCAACCTAAGCCATGCTGTCATCAAATTAGAATGAGCGAGGGGAAAATCATGCCTCATTCTGCTTGTCAGTTTACAGCTAAGTTGGAAATCACATGCTTGGCCCTAATTAAACCATTTTAAGTGAAACAGAAGTTCAGCTCAGCTCCTTCAAACCCCCCAGTAAAAATGAACCTACCCCACACTGCCAGCAATAATTAAGTAAAGTCCTGTGGGCCTGTAAAGTTCTTGATGAAAAAAAAATAAATTCCTCCCAGCAAAGATGGCATTACCCTTACCAAGACCAGCAGAAGCTGAGATCAGAATATACCCTCAGGAGCAGGGCTTCCAGAAATGCCAAGCTTTGTAGACACCAAACGTGGAGATACTGCCGCCTGCCATGGCAGCTGTGGTGGGCCAGACAGTGAGTGCTTCAAGAGGAGTGCTTGAGACAGCCACCCACACATCCGTCAACAGTAATCTGGAAGGCAGATTGGGGTTGGATCTCCAACACATTGTCATGGGCCTACTGTCACCCTGAGATAGGCACTGCTGTGGTACAGACTCACATGAGGTCTTTGGGTGGCAGCAGAGGGCCTGTGTTGCCCTTCTCTGTTTCAGTGTGTGGGTACCCATTCAACTGCCTTTGGGGTGTAAGTGGTTGAGAAAAGGGTCCTTATAGAGAGATACTGCTAACTTTTTTGGTCAGCAGGAATCCTCAGAAGCAGTAAGGCTCACAGTAGCATGTCACTGCTTTACCTTCCTCTGAGAGGGGGAGAACCAGGTGTCCCAGCTTGTCACACTCCCCATAAAAGCATACCTGTCTCCCTCCTGGTGTCCGCACCTTTGCTGGCTGCTGGCATTGCCTTTAGACACCAGCACCAGCAAAGGCTTTGTATCTTCCCATCTGAAGTGCTGTAAAACATGACCGAACAGGGAGTATCAGAGGCCATTAAACATGCTTTAAAAGTTCTTTAATTTGTTGTACCATGATAACTGCACTTTAATAAAAGCAATCTCTGGTCTTAATAGCCATACAATAAACTGTTATTTATATGAGTCAATGTGCCAGGCAGAGCCTTCCAGGTGTGCCCCAGATTTTGAATCATCAGAGCGATCCAGAGGGAGGAAGCTGTCTGACAGAACCCAAACAAGGCTTATAAACAGGTGCCATTTTGCCTAGTCGCATCTAGGGGTATGCTAGCTATATTAAGCGCCTGGCACAACATGGCACTTTCAGTGCTTTGATTTATTTCAGTATTACATTTAATTGTTTCCTTCTTGCCGAAGCTTTAACATGCAATGCTTGTAAATATAACCTGCGCCCTCCATATGGCACTCTGGTTTTCCATTTTCAAATGCAATCGTCCTGGAATAATGACTGTGGTATAACTCAATTTGAGTTCTGCTGCTGGGGACTTTATTACATAATGCTTTCTAATTGACCCTCATAGTTTAATAAGACAGAACATTTCGCCAGAACATTGACAAAAGTTATTAATTTTCACTTCAGCAGAGACCAGTGTCCCAATTAAATCCCATGATAATGCCTGACTGACTGACTGACCTCATTATGGCTAATGCTTATTAGTCCTGCAGAGAGGATAACATCACACACTGTTAAAATGCCTAAATGAGCACATACAACTATTCAGCATGATTATAATTTACATACATGACTAATTTTACTCCACCAGTCCTTGTCTGGTGAAACTAATGCCATAAACTCCTGTCACACAACAAGATAGCTGTTGAGAATTTTGAATGTATCGTAAAAAGAGTCCTGATGTGTTTTAGAAGGAAACAACACCCAGTTAAATTCTACCTGCTGTCTTGAAAAACGATTATAAGTACACATGCTATGTGTACTTGAACTAGTAATGTGCTTGTGCATGTTTCTTTCTAAAAAGTAATTACTTCATTTTCTTTAATGAACTAAAATAATGGCTGAGATCAAGCCTCTGCGCAAGCATTTTTACATGCCTTACGGTTTAACTGTTGTTCTTCACACAGGGCTGTGTTTTTACATTTTCTTAGAAGCTTTTCTAATGTACTGTAGGTAGCAATTTCAGAACTCTTCCCCCTGTCACCCTTCCCTCTGCCTCTTTTAATAGTTCCTCTCTAGGAAAACATTTAACACAAAAATCTTTATTAATATATGGTATACTATAGCAAGCACATGTTTAACACATCACTTGCCTTGACAGAGCCCTTCTGAAAGTTGAGCCAGAATGGCTGTATTCTTCATGTGCTTTTAGAAAGACGTAGGGTAGGAGAGTATATGGTGTATTTTTATGGGGCATAAGAAGTTCGCAGAACTTTTTGCTACATTTCTAAGTTACTTTAAATATGTACAGTTTACAGTATGATGCATGTACCAATACTCTATCCTCAGGATTTTCTTCAGGTTTGTTTTATCCTTTTCCCACAGGATCACAGGATTGCCTCTTTGACAAAGGATAACAGCAAAACAGTCTGTCTCCCAGACTTTGGTTCACTCAGACACAGGGTGATGGGAAGTTTCAGGAGAGGAATTTACAAGACACAACAAGCTTCTGGTAGATCAAGATAAATATCAACACCCACTACCACACAAACATATGCAACTCCACCAGGGCCAGGCAAAGGCATAGATTTTAAGGTTAACTTTTTCAGACATACCCCAGTGACACCAGATTCTAAGTCCCATTGCCTTCCTTTGAGATTTATCCTCTAATAGTGTATGCCTCTTTGAAAAGAGGACTTCAGAGCCTGGTGGCATGGACCTAGAGTTCATTCTTCTTCAAAACAACCATGAGAACACAGCCAAGGTCAGCAGCAGTAGCTGCTGCTGCTGCATAAATGCTGGATGCATGAAAAAGACTGTCAGGGAGCAGTCCCTTTCCTTGTACCCATCCCTTCAGACATGTTACTTTTTCATTCATAAATCCCTTAAGCCATGAGACTGTGTTGAGTCTTTCAGCCTCATTTTCAACCACATTTTCTGCTTTCATTGCTTCCAGTCACATACCTCACAGTGATGCCTTCAATATACCTACCTCTTAGTCCCCACCTTAATCACATTTCATCTTCTGCCATCACACTTTGGAAATGAATATGGCAGACATTGTCTACAACATTGAAGTGCAAACACAGCAGAAAATTAACTCTCAGACATGCACAATGGACACTTGCATGGCTACAACTGAGCAAAGAATTTGGCCCAGCATATTTGTATATAAACCTGGAAAGTGCTGAGAAGTGCTAATTAAGTTGATAGCATACTCTTGATTTGAGAATAATTATTTGTCTTTTGCCATTTAGCTGTCACCTTTAATTTCCAGTATTGTGTCATGTTTGATAACAACATGATGAGACATAGCAGAGACAACATCCTTCACTATGTAAAATAAGCCAAGCAATTGTGAATGTATTAAAGAAACATCTGATCACACCATGCACAATATAAACAACGCCTCCAAAGAAACATAAGGTACTGTAAAACAAATCTTCAGTTCTGGTAGAAATCTCCATAGCCTCTTTTGCTGCTACTTTTAAGAGTTGTTTTGAGTTCAGAGAGGAAAAGAAAAAGAGAAGAGGAAAGGTGGGGAGAGGAGGGGAGGAGAGGACAGGACAGGACAGGACAGGGAAAGGAAAAAGGAGCTACCTGCATGAGTCTGGAATTTGTTTAAAAGTCTTCATCAAAGTTGCTGATTTCTGTGTGAGCATTAGATAGCTCTGTCAAGGAAATCTGAGAATATGTGAACAAAAATGGCCAAAGGGACTCCAGCTCACTAAATGAAGGATCACAGGGACTGTCAATGAATCACTTTTCTTTAACTGAGCCTTGTTAGGTGGAGAAATAATGGGATTTGAAGCCACCTGTGGTCCTGTGTGCTAATGTTTTTATTGTGTTTTGTTGTTGTTGTAGTTTTCCAACTAGCAGTCTTTCTGAAATCATTCATAAAGGGATCTACAACCATTTAAGCATATTGTAACAATACAAAATCAGTACAGGTAGAGGGCTAAGTCTGGTAGCTACAGTGAAGAACAGAAGCAACTATAAAACTGCATTCAGGCTAGCAGAAAGGAGAGTCCAAAGATGTCTGTGATATGTAAGTGGTCCCAGTCACACAACAGCAGAAGGCAAGAAATAAACAATATGGGTGAGCAGGTGCAAACCAGTGAAACAGGTAATATATAGCGAAATACATATAGAGATATATAGAGAGATATATAGAGAGAGATAGTATAGAGAGATAATACATAGAGAAAGGGAGGAAGGCAAATGAAAGTTCATGAACAGTGGTTAGGCTAAGGCCCTGCATCTTCTCTTGGTTTCTGAAGATAATGCTGCAGAGGGCAATCAAACCAGAATATGAGTTCAGCAAGGCTTGTAACAAAGGAGGGAGTAGTATTATTTTTTTATTTTTATTTTTTACAACACCTCAGAAGTCAGAATCCTACACAGTGAAAGAAAGTAAAAAAGCGGTCAAGGAACTTGTGATAGAGGACTTCTTCTGGGGTGAGTCAAATGTTGCCCTCCAGTCATTTCTTGGCAGAAGCCATGTGGGCAGGATGTGGCTCCTAGTAACAATAGGAATTCAAAAAGGAACAGTTTTGTCCATTTATTTCAGAAAAATAAAGAAGAGCATAAAGGTCACAAACCAGACATGGGAGTTGAACCCAAATAAACTGCTGCCTTATTAGTTCACTCTCAATCTTAAGGGATGCTTTCAGCACTCCTAGAAATGTTTTCTTTCTGGCTCTTGTCACTCACACAGTCTATCTCCTACACATATTTTGAAGAAACAGACTGCTGCTTTCATTTATGCTATATGGACCAATGGTGTGAGCTTTACACCTTACTGTGCTTTCCTTCTCCTCTTCACTGACCTCCCCAGGCACTTCCTATGCATGAAGTCATGGGAAGAATCTTTGAGTTGGAAGCCCTTTTATGAGCGCTGCATCTCTTCTTAAAGATCTATACGACTGAAGACTATTACATGAAGTGCTATGTGAAGCTGCTTTTGTGTTGTTCGATGTAAACAGTCTGATCAGAGCAGGTAATAACAGTGTAAACAATGAGGATGGTGCATGTCACTGTTAAGCAGTACATTCCACATGGGGATGGAAAAGGGAGAGGAGAAGGGGGATCAAGAATTGCCTGCAGGTAGAACACTGGCTGTGCAAAAGTTAAGAAAAAATTCAGGCTATAAGTCACTGGTAAGAAACATGGAACAATAAAGATTATCAGTACATTTCTTCATAAAATGTTTTCACTGTGAGATTAGAAAAGAACTTTCTGTAGCAGACAAAGAACCTCAATCCAGTCACCTTTGGTATAGAAAGTGGTATGTGCTGATAGCAGTACTCTTCTACAGGTTGAAATTCCAAAGTAAAGATTAATCTATCCCATCACAACTACACGGGGAGCCCAGGCAGGCAGAAAGTAATCACTCCATTTGGAATTGGGCCAGGATGCAGGGGTTAATGCTCCTGTTCTTGCAAAATGTATCGTAAGGCCTTTAACAAGCAGAGTGGACAGTATCACATCTTAGAAAGGTGTCTAAGTGCTCTCCTGACATCATTCTGGGCTGTGGTTCAGCATGGGCTAGGGATAAGGGAAGGGAGAGAAAAAGGGAAAATGCCACCTACAGTACTGTGTTGCCAACACCTAATAAAGAACAAGGAAATGAAAAACTAATCAAAGGTGAAGAAAGGACATGTGAAAAATTTAAAACATCAAGTCCAGAGTGGACTGTAGAAAGGGCTGCATGGACAAAATAAACCAAAACAAGAAAGGAAAACTGAAGAATGGAAAGTAACTTGCTACCTAGATAAAAATTAATAAGATGTTATTTTAAATTATAAGAAATATAGGGGTCAAAGGAAGAGACAGTGGGACCCTAGGATGTGGCAAGAGTAATTTATTGACAGAAGAAGACTTTGCTGAGGTAAAATAAATAAATAAAAAAATAAAATAGAGGCAGGGGAGAGGAGAGAGAGAGAGAGAGAAAGAAAGAAATGAAATGAATTTTTCCCTTCTGTGTTCACAAAGGAAGATGGGAGACAAATGCCAGGAACAGACATAAATTTCCCAGGGGTGGAAGATGAAATATTGAAGAAAATCAGGATCATGTCAAACCAGGTGATTGAGAAATTAGAACATCTGAGGACTGACAAACCTTTACAGTTAGATTAGTTCCGGCAAAGAACTGTGAATGAAGGACAGGGTAAAGAAATGAAGGGAATCTTCAGTTTGCAGTTTGGTATAGCAAACGTGGGCTAAAATGGTTCATGGAAAGTTTAGGAACTGTTGGGCCAAATATCTAAGGAATGGCAGTATCTGTGTTTGGTATTGACTGTGACTCTAGTCTGGAGGGGCAGAAAGCAGGAGAGCCTTCAAAAGATTTGCTCATAGCCAGAGAGCCCACCATCTGCTTGTTTTCTGAGTTTTAAATACCTGGCACTTGGGATCTACTGGCAGCCATTTCAGTGTGGCTCCAGTGATAGGGTGGGCCAGTAACTTTACATTTGCAGTGTCAGGAAGAACTATGTTCCCCCTGCCCTTTAAATCAACATTGTAAATATGTCAACATCACCCGTAGGAAGCATTAGAAAGTGTTATTTTAAAGTGTTTAGAAGGGAGCTTGGATTTTTTCCATTTGAGCTTTGTGTAAGCAAGGGCTTTCTACTACCTGGGGTTCCTGTGAGAGGCACCCAGCCATCACGAAGAGAAAATACATGTTGGAAAACACAGAGTAAAGCCAGATCCAGTGAAGACAGCTGTATGTGCCATGGATGCCTCTAGGTCAAATTCAGCAGAGAAGTAAACAGGGGCCAAAGCTTGCTTGAAAATGTAAAGGGGTACATTTCATGCTATAGTTTGGCGTTTAGTGTTTGTAATATTCTGTGCTGAAGGGAAAGAAAGGTATGGAACAGACTACATGCATGTGAGGGAATCAGATTAATACAGGACATGGAGCAAATTAGAGAATGTTATGTGGTTTTGCTACTCGCAACTCCTCCTCAGCAATTTACATGCTAGCTATTTGTTCAGTTGCTGCTTTTGTCACCAGTGTATTTGCTCTGGGGGGCAACAGTCCCAAGACTCACATGCAAAAAAACACAAACTGAAGTTAATGGGACAGATATGCTGCAAGAGAAGGGATAATTAGGACCGGGGAGTGGGGTGGAGAAGGACAGGATTGCTTTGCTCATTTATTTTGTCTTGCTCATTTATTACCCATTGTATGAAACAGCTGTAATTCTTTAGCTACATATAAACTACAAATCTGCCGATTACTAGCACAGAGCCTTACACCATGGACTGTTGCTCTGTGCCTTGGACTGCTAGATCTGCCTCAGACATTAGTTTAAGGAATAGATGCTGTTAATGGCTTTGCTTGGCAGTAAGCAGATGTCCTGACATTAAGGTCTGAGTAACTGTGAAGTTTCCATTTTGCCAAAGCAGTCAAAATTCCTGGTATTATAAAATTTCAGTAAATTCTTTCAGCACATTTTTTAATTATTTTTTTTCTTTTTAATGTAAAAGGCAATATAAGTGTAGTTTGTTCATAGCATTGCAAAGTCTTCATGCACTGGATTCCCATTGCAATTACAACAGCCTATTTATGGTTTGGCTCATTTCAATAGACGTATTATAAAATGTCTACAGTCTGTTAGAATGACAATGTCCAAATATTTAACAGTCTCTTAAGAACATATTTTTCTAACCTGGATTATTGTATCAAGCTTCAATCTTGCACACAGAAGTAGTCATCTATTGTCCAAATTTCCTTATGTAAATCTGCAAATAGCCAGCTAGCTTCTCTGTTTTCATCAAATTACAAAAAGTTTGATCAAATAACAGAAGTTAATGAGGTTGATATAATTTTATTTTCAAAGACACTGAGGTTTGCATATTAGTATATTGCTGTATATCACTTTCAGTAAAAGCAGGAAGCTTCAAAAGGAACTGCTGCCAACAGGACAACAGAGCTTGTGATTTTAACCTTTGCCCTGTAGTCCGTAAGTCAAAGATCAAAGTCACTTAGTTCCAAAATTGTTTGCATACAACCACTCAACACAACATATGCTTTCAAGGAATTTCTTTGGAGGTATGACTAAAATGCACACACACACACACACACACACATGCACACAAAATAAAAATAAAAAAAGCAATCACCTATTTTCGTTTTGACTGAGGGTTAAAGCAGTAGAAAGCAGTAGGTCATTCACAGCTGCAGTTTCCTGGGATTTTTGCTATGTCAGATGATAAAAACTGCACTTTGCAGCAGAAAGCATGTAATAACTAAATTTAGGAAGAAGTTTAATTGGTAGTTCTTAGGATTAACAGCGTAAGTGTGAATATGTATGTGAAGTGTGTTAACTTAAAATAAAAAAAAAGTTACTAAAAAAAAAAAAAAAACAAGAGTTACTCAAACAATGCACAAACTTAATATGATCGTAGTAGTGCCTGCACAAAAGGAAAGGTATTGTCACTTTTAGCTATGGTGGGAAAGTGTTTTTCCACAACAGTATTATGTGGGAAAATATTTCATTAGCTATTAACTAGCATCTTTCATACTCATGAAGCTTTGTGTGAATTCTTTTAAAATAATCATTTTAATTACTTAATGCTTGACATGTACTGCTACCTAGGTGCAGACAAATATGGTACACAGTTTTTTTCACCCATCACCTTGAAAAGTGGATTGCATATAACCTGTGGTATGACCAGAGAGCACAATGCTGGCAAGGACCCTAAGCTACTGCCAGTATTTTTACTGCTTGATTATCAGCAGATCTGTGTGGAGCCTGGTGCCTCTTCTAAAGAACAGCAGCTCTAAAAGCGCACTACATTCTTCATGATGAAATAGACAGTGAATGTCTATTGCCAAAGCTAGGTCCTGAAGGAGGACACAAAACACCAATTCTTTTTTGTCCCTTTGGTGTCAATGAGCAGATTGTGCTGCTCGATGATGTTAATCTAATTTGAGAAAACAGATTGTTCAAAACCTCTTGTCATTGCTTATAGTGCTGTACGCATAAATGTGCTATACTCTTAGAATGCAATTTGCAAGAACCTTTGCTTGTGTGTTTAAAATTGTGCAAGATCCGCAGTGAAGTGCACAGACAGTTGTTTTGCACTTTTTCTAGTGCCAGAGGGACTGGCAAAAAATAAATATACACATATATATAGCCCAAGTCCTAAATTTGTACACTGACTTTCACTGAAAGCTGAGCTTTTTTTTTTTTTTTTTTTTTAATAAAGCATTTTTTCTATGCCTTCATTTAATATATACATATATGTATGAAAGATTTGCTTGTGTCATAGAATAGATTACATTTTATCATTCAAATGAATTAAAAACTATGCACTTTCTATTTTTTTCCTTTGTTTCAGAAATCACTAATAGAGCTTCAGTTTCTTGTGGAGTATTTCTGTTGCTCACATTGTCTGCTCACTAGATCTGCATCTTTGTGAAGTTTTAAAATTCTTGCATATCCCACCCACTCATTAAATGTAACCTACACATTCCTAGTTATCACTGGAATAAAAGTGCTCAAATACCAAAAGAAGCTCTGGTATTTCTGGCCACAAGTTCAGCTATGAAGTCTATGAAATCCTGCAGGAAAACATATTCCAGCTAAATTTCCAGCCTAGTTTTGAAGACTCAGCAGATGTAGATGGTTTAAATAAGCATCTGGACGTTTGATGTTTGCATAAAATCGGGTGCTGGCTTTCTGAGGTTCCACAGTTCCAGAGACCTCCCTGCATCTGTTTACAAATTCTGACCCAAATCTGAAGCAACATGTGCAACTGACAGGTATCAGTTGGTTGAACCAAAACCATGGACAAAAAAAAAAAAATATCTAAAAAATACTAAAAGCTTTTTAGGGTGTTCAAGTCTAGAGGCAACCCTGGCATCTCTGATTGGTATCAGGGGCCAAGGCTTCAGCTGTGGTAAATGACCATTACACCATTGATTTCCTAGAATTTCTGGATGGCTTTGAAGTGAATTTATTGCTTGCTGAAAATACATATATATATCCCCACAAGTAAATTTTGGGAGGAAAAAAAGAAAAAAAAAATAAAAAGAGAACTCCTTAGTTGTATTACCAGTCTCTGGATTCAATTAATTTGTAAGAGTGGAGAAAAGCCCTTTTCTTTTTTAAACCAGACGTTTATTTTTAACAAGGGATGAAATCATTGGAGAACAAAAACTGAGACATCTGTTGTTTTATATCTGTTTATTGTAAGTGCTTAAATGTGAGTTTGGTTTCACACAGTTTTGACATTGTTGCTTCATTAATAATGATTACGTAATTGCAACCACAAAACAAGCTGTAAGGCTGTAACATTTTCATTACTTATTAGCAAAGAATTCAAAACAAGACAGGATCAGCAAGGAGGTAGCAAAGATTTGCATGTTGAACGTTGGTCATATATAGAATTTCGTAGTAACTATGTTCTGGATCAAACTGGTGAAAATAATTATTATAAATTTCTGTCAAGGAATGTGGTTAAAGTGAAAAAAAAAAAAAATCAAAACTCCTTCCATGTTAACTCAGTGACATAAAGGAAGTATTTCACTCTTACTGTTTGCTAATGTTGACAAACAGTATGCTGATCAAGTAAAAATATTTTGTGGTGTTTTCTGTTTAATTTTTGATTAATTTGGGTTCACTTTATATGTTCATGGAAATAAGTAATAAAATAGTAAGTCTAATCTACTACTGAGGTGAAATTTAAAGCAAATCACTTGATCTATGTAAGAGATCGTGGAATTTGACATTTTTGGAGTAAAACACTCATGAATGTTTTTAATTAAAAAATACTGCATTAGAAAATTTGGAAAATTTCAATTTTCTGGAAGTTTAAATTTTGAATTAGAATTAAAAACTACTTTCAGATTTTTTCATGAGTTTGAGTAAACTCAAGTTTTTTACTACCTGCCTTGACATAACCTCACCTGCGTAGATTACATGCCACAGGCCATTTTCTTTCATAAATTTCCTAGACAGGAATAATTAGCTATGTGGTAAAGACAAACTGTGGTGGCATCAAGCAACAGGGTTGTGAATGAGGGAAGCCAATGTCTGACAAGTGTTATATCACATCCACACAGGCAGCAGAGATGCCACTTACCAGAGCAGTAACTGACCACAGTGTATGGTATATTAACCACACTCTATTTTTACATATGGGATGAACGCATTCTGGTTTTAACTTAGAATTTGTACAGATACATAAATTTTCTGCTCTGCAGGAGCCATGCCAGTGCAGACAGTTGCTATGGTGTTCTGAATCAAAGTAGCAGCCACATGTTTTTCCCCACGTGCTTTGCAGGTTTCACCATATGCTGACCCCTGCTCTGCTGGCACCCCGTAGGTTGCCACCCCAAACTGTCAATACTCTGGGCACATAAGCTTTCCCAAGCAGCAGCAAGCTTATGAGAAATAGAAGTGTTCAATGTTCAGCACATCTGTAATTGCAAACACAAAGTTTAAACCAAATGAAAGCCAAGATGCTGTGGTGTTATATCATCAAAACTTTGCAGGCTCAGATGGAAGGACTAGGGAGGATTGGCAGGCATTTTGAAACAGAGCTATAATAGAGAGAAACAGGGAGTCTTAAAACTGAGGATGGAGAGCAATTGACTCTGCTAATGGAAACACAAGCGGTATTAAATGAAAGTGTTCTACACCTTCTTCATAAGGTGGCACTTGGGATCCCAGTCTGTGCGTCCTGTAGGGTATGTTTCTATCACAGCATGAGGGGAAAATCAGCCATGTGATTCCAGCTCCAGTTAATGGGAGCTGTGCTCCTAATCCACAGTGCACAGTGTAAAATATTTACCTGTGCCTTCCTAGTGAGGCTACTTGTGTAATTTCAAGGGAGGAAGTAGCCAAGGGGAAGCTGCTTTATACCAATTAAATGGAGAAGAACTGGATGGAGGGCAATTCAAGGTATTCACCCTTACAGGGAGATCTGTGTTTAAACATCTCAATGGGACATTTTTTAATGAAGAACTAAACTGCACACTCCGTGTATGTCAGAAAGGGATAGCTGGGGCCCTCAACGCTGAATTTCTCTCTGAGGAAGACTCATGTGCAATGTAGCCTCCTGCTGGGTGATATATTTACCTTATCAAGATGCTCACAGAGAAATGTGTAAGCATGTGTATTCATAAATCACTTCACCTCTGGACTATTGATGGGAAAATGTTACAAGGCTAGAAGGTTCAGAAAATACTTCGAAGTATGTTGAGGCTTTTGTCAAAGTCTATCAGATTTTGTCTGACCCTGTGGCACTTTCCTATGCCTCCTCTTCACCATGCTTTTAAACTTTTCTCCACACTCCTCCCATTCCTTTCATTCTCTATTTGCTCTTCTCTAGACCCCTTCTTCAGTTTACTACAGTGCTGCAGCTTTTCTGTCTCCAAACATAAACAACTCTTATAATGATCTTCAATCTGAGTCTGACCTGAAGGAGCCAAATCAGAAAATGGTAGAAGATAGTTGTATAAAATGCCAATATCTTAAGCCACTTTGACCCATTTTGCTAAGGTACAACTAAGTCTAATCTGGAACCAGCCAGTTTGGATTTGGCTTTGGTTAACCTGATCTGGTGGAAGGTAAGGTCTCACAGAGTTCGGGTGAGCATGAAAGTACTTTGTTTGCCAACTATTCTGGTTCATCATACAAAGTTCACTGTAGGAAACAGTTTGGATGTATCTCTTCCTCATGCAGGGCATTAATGAAACTCCAGCTCAGGCCACAGGTAGACAGCTTTTAGGTTCACACTTTGGCATCTGTGAAGTTACTCTGCATTGGCAAAGGTGTAAATAAGGTCAGAATCTGGCTTGTGCTGTACCACTGCAATCATACTTGAGAGCTGAGCTAAGACTCACAGACAAGAATGTATATTTATCTGCCAAGCCTATCAGCTTGTTGAACCTTGGGTTACATATGTTTGCAGATTTTCTACATGAGCTGTAACAGAGATGATCATCTGGTGTAGGACAACTGCAAAACATAATCACTTATACTGAGTTCTGCTACACAGTTTCTGCTACATCTGATTTTGCAGCTATGAATGCATTGTCTCTCTTTTTTTTTTTTTTTTTTTTCTTTTCCAGTGTCCCTATAGTTTTCCCAGTTAGCAACAGTCAGCCAGACCGAGCCTGAACTGCCAGATGCTTCCATCCAACTCACTAGAGTAAATTCAATTTATGCAGAAGTGGTGAAGAATGACCACTCATGCCTGCCATACTTCCAGGCAAGAGAGGGCTTCTGCTGTTCCCACAGAGTAAGAGAGGCTACAGCTGCTGGGTGGGCAAAGAGAAGACAGCTGTGCAAAGCTTGGGGCAAAAGAAAAGGGTACAACCCCTGATCCTAGTTCTGAATTTGCCAAAACTAGCTCTACCCAGTGACCTGCCTTCATGCAGAGATCCACAATGGGTTGCCTAGGGCACCCCCATGGCCTACTCTCTTATGCAGGCTTTCTTTTCTTCTTTTGCTTTCAAACTCTTTCATTTCGTTTCTGCATCTCAAAATAGGTCATTCAGAGAGACACTATACACTAAGAAATATTGTGTGCTCTTTCTCACATGAAATGATAGATCCTTCTGTACATTCCGTAGCTTAGGAGCAGTATCTACTATTTCCTAGAAAAGCTGGGACACCTGAAGAAGCTAGACTAGCATGCACTTTTGCACACTACTGGACTGACAAGAAGATGGAGAATTTGAGACACAACTGCCTTACTCTTCTTCCCAAGTCCTTTCCTCAGCTGTAGTCACCTCCCCCAAGAGGGCAGACAGCAGTAAAGACAATGAAATGGTAGGTCTGTGAGTGTTGCAACACATAGATGTCCCAGCATGTTTCTGATCAATTGCTTAATTTAGGACCTTTGTCTACTGATGCAACGAAGTCTGGATCCCATGCAAATAAATAGAGTGACATGTGAAAAAAAAAAAAAATAATAATAATAAAAAAATTCTTTGGCTTTTTAAGTGGAGAATAGCTTTTTTTTTTTTTTTTTTTTTTTTAAACAGATAACCAAAAAGAAGGCAAAACTATGTATTCAAGATGCCAGGAGATCACAAGGATAATGATGGTTTGGGAGGCAAATCTTACTATCAAAACCCTTCTGCATTTTGGAACATTGAGATATGCTGAAATGTGAACAGAGGTATCTTCACAAAGCCCAACAAGAATAGCACTTCCACTGAAAATTCAAAGTACTTTTCACATATTTGTTAACACAAACTATTTCAGTTTTAAATATTACACTTTAATATCCTATCCTCATGAGCTCATTCCTACTACTGTCCAGCTTTAGACAGCTGTCCTTTAACTTTACATCTCTTTTAAGCTGTTTGGGCAGCTGGGAGAGAATTTGTTCCCTCTATATATCCACTCCCATTCAGCTAGGACCCATATTGAAAAGGCTCAGCTTGTGAACCTCTTTCCATCTGCTGCAGAATACAAGGGCATGGAAAATGAAAAGGGGTGATTCAGTTTGATGGCAAAGAGACAGAACTCAGGCAGCAAGGAAAGGCTCAGAAATATCTTCTCAATATAAGTGACAATAATAAAGTCTGCAATCTCTATGCAAGTATAGAGAAAAGTCAGAGAGAAGGCAGATGGCTGGTCACCTTTGGGTTCAAGAGTACTGGGCTGTACTGGGGCCATTGGGAAGACCCATGTTGCTACCCCACTTCCACTCAAGGCTACAGCAGTTATTCTGGTAACAAGAAACAGTCTCTGTAACACAAGGACATACCAACCCACTTGAAGAAATGCACAGCCAGCCACATTAGCCATGCCTACAGTGGCCACCTTAGCATCCTTGTGCTGAGCCACACTCCTGTGCAAGTGACGGTGGCTCTTTGGGCCAGGGGTCCCTGCAGTACCACCCATGGCAAGCATACATGTAAGAGGGGAAAAACTACAGGTAGTTCATTACATCCCCTTGTTCAGGCCTGCATGCTTACCTGGGTCAGATTTCCCTGCTCTCTTACAACAAAAACACCTCCACTCCTCATTTGGAATAATAATTTAAAAAAAAAAAAAAAAAAGTAATTGCTTTATGCATTTATTAGCACTCAGCTGTGGTGTGGTGGAACAGTGGATGATTCCCTTCTCTCCTCAAAATAGCAATTGCTTCAGAAAATGTTCCTCCAGGAAGAATGGGCAACTACTCCATGTACACCCAAATGCAAGAGGTACCTGAGCACATCAAGTAGCCAGTCTTTTCTCCCTCCCTTCTCCAACTTCCTTGTCTTCTGCCCTGTTCTGTATATACCTTGTTCTTATATACCAATATATATTCTTCATGCAACAACCCCACCAGCCTTGTGTCCTTGAAGTGCCATGTCTTCCTATAGAAACTAACAAAGAGTAGAACAGGCACAGGACATGGGCCTCCCAAGCTCCATGTGGAGAGATGGGAAGGAGAAAAGAGAAAAATGAGAGATATAAAGACCTTCCCCATGGATCTGCAGATATATGCTATAAAGTGCAAAAATATTGTCATGTGCAGAAACCTCTTCCCATTGTCAAGTGCAAGCAAGCTGAATTGGCTTTACAGAGACAGGCTGCTAGCCAGGAGTAAGCCCTGAAAGCCAGCCCACACTTAACAGCTCTCAAGAGGCTGCCTGCCCTATTGGGAGACCAAAAAACAAGAGAAAACATTTAAAAGCAGCTCATCCCTTCTCACTGGGAGCTGGCTCAAGTAAGCTAAAGTGCAGTCACAGTGCTCAAGGAAAGCCCCCGCCCCTTGTTTATTGGGCCATCTTCAACCTGGCAGAGGCCCACGAGCGAGAAGGGAGACAGCTTCCCACCCACTGTCTCTTGTTTATGGGGCCCGGCTCAGATTCAGTCAGTTGTGTCAGAGGACAGAGGGGCAGACCACCCCTGCCTACATGGGCCAGCTGGAATCCCTCTGAGTCCACCGAGAGAGACACAATGCACCCAGGGACCCTGCTTGGGCTATGGCCTACAGTGGATTACTTAGAGAAAGACAGGGAACATAAACACTGGCTTTGTTCTGGTAAGAGGCATGTGAGAAACAAAGAGAATTTCCCTGCAGCATAGTCCTTCTGTGTCTGCTGAAGCAGAGTAAGCAAAAAATGAGGGCCATAAACCGGCTGTGCCATACACTTTTGGGCCACAAGTCTGTCTGCGAGGTTTCTGTCTGTGAACTTGTTAGGAGAGTGTTCATTATCATGGCCTGGAAGAGAAGATGCAGAGCACGTTTTGCCTTATGTAAAAATAAATAAATAAATAAATAAATAAATAAATAATAATTTAAGAACCTCCAGGGAGTCACAGGACTGACAGAAAACCTTCATAGTACGCCACAGCCCCACCAAAGCATTTACTTTCTTCACCCTCCACTGGTAGGTTAGCCATTAGTGCAGGTTCATGCACCACAGTGATGGAGTACTCTGGGTGAGATCAGACTTCATGCAGTTATGTGCACATGCACAAAGCTGTGCAGCATGCTGCCTGGATGTTCTTGCAAACTGGTACCTGCCAAATGGTATTATTTGTAAAGGTGCTTGGTGACAGTACAGTGGTGGCTGGCAGTGGCAAATGGTCATAAGAGGGAGCAAGTGCTAGAGCTCATTTTGTTTGTCCCACCCTGGTAAGAACTCACTCTGGAGATGTCTCTGCGCTCTTGTGAACTACCCTCCTGTTGAAGGGCTTCAAACTGTGCCCAGGAGACTTACAGATGCTCCTTGGCACACCATCCTGGTTGTGCTTCCACCTCTCAGTGATACCTTTAACTGCCTGGGTGAAATGCCTCAAAGGCCTTTCTCCAGCACTCGGAAAGCTCTGCAGACCCCCAGTAAAGTGGGCAGTATCTTCTCTCTTGTCCATGTGCCCTGAGCTGCAGCTGACTTAGACTGCCCAGAGGAACAGCAAAGTCCCTCTGGGTTTGGCAAGAAGGGCACAGAAGGGGCTACACTCTTGAGTGGGTTACTGTGCTCACTTTGTGAGACAGTGCAAGGCTTTTCTAGACATGGCTGCAAGGCAGATGTATCTGCCTGTCTCGTCTGAGCTCTACACATGGCCATCAAATACAATTCCCAGGCAGGTCTGAATCCCTTCTCATACCTGTAAAATCATAGTGACACGGAGGAGGTGCATAGCAATAAATTGTTCTCTCTCTTTTTCAAGTTAAAAACTAGGGAGTGGCAAGTGGAGTTAGTGGGAGGTAGGTTCAAAACAAACAGAAGTCGATCACACAGGGAGTACGGAGACTTCTTATGGAGCAGGACCAAGCCCAGGGTATTCTGTGATCAGATGATCTTTTGATCATACATTGCTCTCCACAAAATTCAGGAATTTCTTCTAAAGAAAAGCACCAAACCAGACTAACTCTACTGATCTACTAGTGCAACATGAATACCATGCATGAATGTAACTGGGGTAACTTAGACATTTTATAATTGGCTAACTCAGAGCTTTACTTCTTGCAGGAAAGAATCTGAGAAAGTCTTTACAGGCACATTAGTGATCCCCCCCAACACTCCCCCCCCCCAACACACACGCTCTTCCCCCACCCCCACCCCCCACCCCTTTAACCTATAGGCACTTAGCAAAAAATAGTAACCATTTTCCACAGTTCCACAGCAGACGCGGGTACCTCTAAACAGTATTTTCCAGGAAAATGTGAACAAGTTATTATCACCTAAAGCACAAACACTTCGGATTTCTTAGTTGTTCCTTTTTAGCTCAGGCTCATCCTATGGCCCTCCATGGAGGAATAATTTCAAAAGGTGGCAGAGCAAGCTCACATCCTCTTTCAGCTCAGCTGTGAAGTGCAGGACCCAGGAAATTATTCCAGTAACATATTCTTATTGCTGTATTGTTGATGCCCAACTTTGAATTATATTGCTGGCAGGTACAAGGTTTTTATTCCCCCAATATAAATAGGCCTCCTTCTGTGCTAAGTTGTAGGCAATTGATTTGCTGTGAGGTCTGACTTTAAATAGAAAACAGAAAGAAAGGGAAAGGAGGGAGGGACACAGAGAAGGAGAAACAGAGAGGGAAGGAGGAGGGGAGAAGGAAGGGGAGAAACAAAGGAGAGAGGGAGGGATAGAAGGGAAGGAGGAAAGGAAGAGAGGGAAGAGAGGAGAGAGGGAGGGAGGAAGGAAGGGGGAAGGAAGGGGGGAAAGAAGGAAGGAAGGAAGGAAGGAAGGAAGGAAGGAAGGAAGGAAGGAAGGAAGGAAGGAAGGAAGGAAGGAAGGAAGGAAGGAAGGAAGGAAGGAAGGAAGGAAGGAAGGAAGGAAGGAAGGAAGGAAGGAAGGAAGGAAGGAAGGAAGGAAGGAAGGAAGGAAGGAAGGAAGGAAAGAGAGAGAGAGAGCAGGAAAAAAAAAAAAAAAAAAGTTCTTTCAGCCTCCCCAGGAGGTCTACAAGGTCTTATAGCCAGTGATAATTTAGCTAACAAACATCTGACCTGAATCAGCTTTTGCAGCTATTTGGGTCCTTTCTTTACTTTAAAAATAAATCCTCGAGCCCCAGTTGGAAAAGCTTGCATGGCAAGGGAGATTTAATCCATACCGAGATTTTGGTCAGATATTTTTCAAACACTGGCATAAATTTTTAATTTGGACTTTGATATCCAAACAGGCCCAGCTGTAGTCCTCCTGGGGATACTTCCAGAGGCCTGGACTTTGAACAGGCTCTGAAGCAAACAGCAGAGACTACTGAAAATTCTGACGGCTGGTGCTGAACTACTGAACACTACAATAAACTGGAAATCAACACATCCTCTCACTTGGAGGGACTGTTTAGAAAGAGTTTCTCAGAGGAGAACAAATGGAAATATAGTACATAGAGGCAGGAAATGCTGGTGCATTTGTGTCTCCATCTGGGAAACATTCTGGGAGTGTACTCAGTAACACAGGATTAACACCTTGAAATGAGAAAAAGCAAATAAACATGACTGGATACGATTTCACTATTTGGTTCATTCTGTTTTGATTTCCTCTTCACATTGCATGTGTCATGAACACTTTTTTTTTCCTAGATGTGGCCCTAGATAACCATATGTTAACTCTTTGGATGCTGACCAACAAAACAACCTAAAAATTGATTTCTCCTCTTTATAGCAAGTCTTCTTAGATCTTCTGAGATCTTCACTTAACTGCAAGTTGTGGCCAGCTGTGCCTTTGTGAGATGTCCACATTTTAAAGATGTTTTCCTACTGCTTGATGTCCATTACCCATTAGAAGTAGAAGGCCTTGATATGCTAATATCCAATCTTACCAGTAGAAATTAATTGTACAGACACCACTCCAGGTACAGTCATTATGATATGTTGAACACAACCTAGCCTAAAGTTTCACTAGAAAACTGCACTTTAGATAAATATTGAAATCAATGTCATTACGCCTTAGTTAACTATGAAAATTTGGATCACCTGGGCTTGAAACGGGGATATTCAACAGTGCTGTGACATTCCAAAATTGAGCTGATTTGTGTCAGTATTTGATTATCACACTCTGAAGCTATGTGGTCTCTGCCACCTCTAGAAGATGGCAGACTTGGCCTTCTTTCTCAATATTATAATAGACTGAGTCCTTTATGTAACCATGTTACTATGTTTCAGAGAAGATTCCTTAACCTTTTCACTCCACAATGGAAATATATTTTCCTAATAGTAAATTTATACACCATGGAAACACAATATGTCACTGTGAATACAGAAAGTGATATTGTAAGATAGAACGGAAATACAAAAAGAATCTCAGAAAGATGTCCACCCTCTTTTTTTTGGTATTGTGCCTGGCTTTAATCAACCATTACATGTCTCCTGTTTCATGAACACAAAATTCACTAATACAAATAAGATGTAGTAAGTAGAGATGTCCACACCGAAATAAATAAATAAATAAATAAATGTACAAAGAGGCAGCCAGATAGGAGAGTACTTTATTTTTAAAGACTCTGATAATAAGAAGAAGCTCTAGAGTGGAAACTTGGGAGAACGAAGTTCTTTTTGCTGCTGATTAATACGCGTTACAGCAACAGTGCCAGCTTTCTCAGCAAAATGACAACTAACCTTCTGCAGAGAGGCTACAAGGACCTTCTTACTAAGATTCTGCTGGTCTCCTTTTGTGATATGAACTTACATCATCAGGAGCTGTACTGTATCCATCAACTCACTTCAGGGGATCTGAATTGACAAGAAATTTCAATAATTATTAGCTTGAACTGATCTGAAACAGTAAAAGTTTTCCCTGTCCATGATTGAGCATACTGGTGGTATAGTCCACTGACAGTCTGTTTCTGTGGATCCTGAATTAAAAAAATGGACAGTCCCAAAATACTCTAAATCACTTGAATTTAATCTTTGCTTATTAAACCCACCAACCATATTTCACTGAAGTTCCTGATTTTCTCATGAAACTAGGGGGAAATGAAAGAAATGTCAGGTCTGTGCAATACAGGAAATTCCCTTGAAGCAAGCCAGAGTTCTTCAAAATCTTGTATTGTGGAGAGGGCCAAGAAAATACTGTAAATGGAAATCGGGCTTTCCAAAGTAGCTGACTTTATGCAAAGCAGGCAAGTGCAGTCAAAACACTTACAGCAATCAATTGAAGTTGTTGGGTAAAGTTTTCTTCCATGTCCCATAAATTATTGAACAGTTAATTTCGTCTTTGTGCCTGCAAGACATTCTAGCTTTAGGATGACAGCTTTATCCATTAAAGGGAGTGTGGTGACAGCAGTACAGAGAGTGCTGAGAACGCAGGGAGAGAAGGCCCATTCTCAGCTGCATTACCACTGAGAAATACTGGGACACATCAACATCTTAATCAATATGCGAGAGTCAATTACCGGGGAAGCACAAGGCTTAAGCAGGATCTGATTATTAGGTTCATGTTTAGTCTACCAAATGGATGAAATCGATATGATGCTGAGTATCATATAGAAAATACATAACCGTCCACTCCTTTCCAATGTTTCTACCCTCCTTCATTCCTCCTGGGCCAGATTCACACATGCCACTTCTCTCTCTCTTTTTTTTTTTTTTTTTTTTTTTTTCATTTTGCAAAGGTGTATCTTAAGGCAGGCAGCAAAAAGGACAGGAACAGAAGAGATTGCAAAGGGTCAAGCTCTGTCTACAGAGCTAGGGACACAACCCCTGAGTTTTTCCAAAGGTACAGTTCTGTAGAGGAATATCCATTACGAAGAAGTGTGTAATTCTTCAGAAACCTGTGTTTCTATTTTTCCCCCTTCAGAGGATTCAGCAGATCAAGACCCTGAGTACTGGCAATGCAAGCAGTACAGAGAGCTGTTTTTTTTTACAGATGGGAGCTAGGATGCTATCTAGGTCACTCTGTTTCTTGATTTATATTCTGCGTAGCTCCATGGGTTTGAAAGTGGTGAGGATGCATGAATGAAAACAAGAATAACATTCGATGACTTAACTTTAATGTAGACTTCAGATATTTTGTCTGCTCCCTATGCTTGTTGGTTTGATTATTTTTGGTAGCAAAATCATTAGAGCTGAATTTTTGTGCCTGTTTTTGCAGGCACAGCATGAATACATTGGTCTTACCAATTGCCAGGCATTGTATGCCTTTTTTTTTTGCCCAGGTGTGGTGGTCTGTTTTAAGAGGAAGGACCTGAAGTTGAAAGCAGTAACATTACATTGGAAAGTGAATCCTTCACTTGCTGAAGAGGCTCATTTTAGAGTGGAAGCAACTCAGTCTTAAGCCCTTGAAGATTCAGAAATGTATGGAAAATATAACAATTAACAAAGGTGGTTTTTGTAAAGAAGTGTGAAAAGAATGAATAGTATAATCTGAGCAGCCAGTACAAAAGACTGTCTATGGCAGGTTCTTGTTACACTACGGTAGAGACCTAAGTTTGGAAAAAAAAAGAAAAGAGACAATCTTTAGAACAGGCACTATGGACCTGCACTGGACTTAGCTGTAATGCTAGGGTTCACATTCATGGTGCAAGGTCGGACTGTCTACTTAGTCTTTAAAGTCATCTTCAGGTGTGACTGTACTCTCAGTGACGACCCTTCAGAGCAGGGGAAATAAAAAGACTCAGTCTTTCCTGCGCTAGGGAGGCACAGGGAGCCCCCTGAATTTAGATTAAAATCCCCAGTCTTTGGGTGACAGAGAATGGCATGGGAAAAGCAGAAAAAGGGTAAGGTGTGGCTGGAATGCAAGCTCCACTTGATACCTGGTGTTAGGAGGAGCACAGCTGACTGACCCTGCTGCAGTGCAGTTGTAGCCTGCACCATGTGCAGCTTGAACAAGCCACTTGATCTGGAGATTTGGGGTGAGAGCCTGAGAAACCTCCTATTTCTAGTTATGTGGAGTGGAAAACTTGCTGTGGTGTGCTGAGGAAATGCATATACCTGGCAGGTACTGTGCTCTTCCTCTTTTTTTTGCTAGCAAGTGTTACAAAAGCAGTATAGAGCAACAGTTTAAGGGTGGAAAAGGTGTGTCCCAGAAATTTGAAAAGCAAACAAAAATAGGCTGATGTCAGCCACTGCTTGGAACTTTCTCACCTTTGTTTTTATCAGAGAAAAAATGTGAGAAAAAATTGGCCATGTAAAGGGATATTGAAAGCATGACTTATTTGTCTGTTAAGTATAAATATGAACAGCTATGGAGATCTGGTGCTATGGTGCTAGGTTTTAACTCCAGTAACATTCATCTAGTGCCAGGAAACACTAGATTTAGTACCTGAGGGATTGCAGTCTCAAATACCTTCTACATTTTTTTTTAATATGCTGCCAAGAATTTAAATTGGTAAAAGCTGGGGACTGACAAAAACTTGATCCCCAAGAGCTTTTCTGGCACTGGTTTATCAGGGAATATGGTATCATTATTTTTATTATAATTATTTTTTTTTGGTGGTGGTCAGGGAGCTCATTTATAACTCTGTGACTTCTAATCCCACATGTATTTTTTAAAATCTTAAATAAACAAAGGGTTTGATTTTCCTGGTGGCACTAGGAGCTGTCATTCATTCTATATACAATACGCCGTCTTGGATTGTAGTCATTTTAACATATTTCTTGAAAGGTCAAGAGCAGGCAACAGGAAAAAAAAAAAAAAAAAAAAGACTGCAGGGTACACATTCCCTCCAAACCACTACCACCCATCTGTTGCCTCTCCATTCCAGGGAGGGATGGTCCTATGTTATATAGCAAAGTAAGCTAGGTAATTCTCTCAGGCCCAGTCCTGCTTTCACTGAAGCCAACAACCACCATGTTTTGCTGTACATGGGTAAGGGGAGCAGACGTTTTTGCAGCAAAATGTGGACTTGCAAAGGAAAGACTTCTGTTAGAGACAGGCATCTAATGAAATGACACTTACCCTTTATTGGATTAATAGCACACTTTTTATTCTTTCACTAGATAGAAGGTGCTTCTAATGCCTGACTGAATAGGGAAACCAGGAATCCCTCCCTTACATTGCAGTCATGACAGTAGGACACGAGTTAGTTGATGTGAAGTCTATATTCATCTTACAATTTGGGGTAGGAAAATGAAGGGGGTTTTAACTTGCACATTGATTGTGTTGTCTGTATGACAGGCCCAGGAAACTGCCTTGGCCTATGCAGTGGAGACTGCTAGGGTAGTCTCAATGCCAGCTCTATGAAGATGAGGAGTGCTTTCAGCCTTCTGTTCCCTCCTTCAAGCTTTATGCATCTTCCACGCAACCCTGTACATGTATCAAACAGGCAACTACAAGTAAGAACTTTGTTGAAAACGTTTAGTCACTTACTCAAGGTGATATAGCAAATAAATAGAATAGAGAGTAAAATCAAAAAAGTTTCTAATTCCTAGATTTAAGCTCATTTCTTCAGGTCAGGTTGCAGCCAACAACAGCACATATGAAATACGATGTTTATATATAGAGTACTATCTTTATGGTCCCACATTGCTCTCAAATGCCATAACCAGATCTCCTTAAATTTACTTTCAAGTTCACTAACAATTTACAGGGTCTGGTGGATTTTTTTTTGTGTGAAAAGAATTTGTCATGTTGTCTCCTGAACAGAGTGGCATGGCTTGTACTGCTTGGAACACCTTCAGTTTTACTGCACAATTAAGTTAGATCTCCTAGGATTTGTACTCCTTCTGATACCTATGGATAAACTATCCATTGGATTATATTTTCCCCTTTAGCTCAAAGTACCAGATAAAATTTCTCCCACCTGTTAGAGAGTAATAAAAAAATTCTGGTATACAGAAAGAAGGGCAGCTTTTGGTCTTCCCTTGCATTTTGCTGTTAAAAGAACAAGCACAATAGTTTTCTTATTAAAAGAATTATTGCTTAGGTTTATAGTATGCCTTTTACCTTGAAGGAACACAAAACGCTTTTCAAATTGCTGCTTGGACCTGGCAAGCTTCTGTGCCCTCACAGCGTCCTGTTGACTTGAATGATGTTCCCAACACAAAAAGATTTCTCCATATGGATCCACTTGCAGATCTGGCCCTCAAGGCACAATTTGTCCCTGTGCCAAGAGAATAAAAGCACTTTGAAGAAAAGAAACTTTATACATTTCAGCTCAGAGTTTCCACCTGGGCTTTGTTCCTTGTGGAAAGAGAGGGGTTATGAGCTTCCAAGAGCGATGGGTGTTCTCAGATCTGCTGAAGAGCCCAATGCCAGAGCCCCATTTCTTTCTGGCCTTGCCATAACGCCACTTTCTGAGTAGCCATGCTGCCTTTTCTGCCTCCTGCAGCACATGAATGTTAACCTCTTTTCCATCCTCCTTTCATTCACCTAAGGGAATGTGCACATCCACATGGGTACATGGCATTCACCATCCATAGTGGTGAGGAACATGGGATTATTCCCTGAGCACAAGGGGACACTGGCAGTGCTATAGATGACAGTACTGCAGCAGGGAGTTTGTCCCCAAAGCAGGAAGAATGCCTCAACAGATGACTGAATCTCAGCCAGGGCCCCAAGCAGTCTTCAGCAGAACTGAGTGACAGTGAGCATGCAACTGCAGAATCAGTACCTTCCCCAGTCTCCTTCCCAGAGGTGTAACATATGGATGGGTTTCTCCTGCTCTCCAAAAACAGAAATAATTCCCAGGCCACTTGTAAACTGTGCTCAGTCTGTGTGACACCCTGCAGAAATTCAGCCACCCTTTGACAGAGTGATTCGATAAGGAAGAATTGTCCTTTCTTGCTGTCGTGGGTGGAATAAAATAGACTGAATACACAGAAAAGTTTATTTTTGATGCCAAATTAACATTCCTACTCATTAAAAAGATGTGCAAGATATCTGGAGACTTTAAGGACAAACACTTTTACTTTGAGCTAGCTTCCAGCCACGGTCTGAATAAAACCCTCAGACATTTGTTCATTTCTTTCTCTGTGTAATGGTTATACATAGCTGTTAGTTTATGTAATTGGTCATACCCTAAATATGCAATTGTATAAACTGGTGGCATAATTTCCTGCAGAGTCTTCATTTATACTGAGAGTTTCTATTGCAAGCAGGAAGCAGGTATGTCTACCTCAGGATCTGGGCATCTGAAGAGGTCTCAGATATAAGAAATATGCCTTTAGAACAGAAGAGTTAAAATCTTACTAAACAAGTGCAAATTAGCAACATGGGGAACAAATTCTCAAATTTTGGCTTCTGAAAATTGTTTGCAGGCATGACATAGTGCAGCTTGTCCCCACCCTAAGTGTATAGTGAATTTGTGGTAACTTGAAGCATAGCTCCTTTTACATAAAATTATCTAACAAATAGCTTCACAGTGTTTTATAAATAGCAAAAATATAATTTTGCCAATTAATATGGGCCCTTTGTTACTCTGGGTAGGTAATATATCTAAACAAACATACATAAAAATGTATTCTTTCAGAATACATTTAGTCTGCGAAACATGCACATCCAGTTAAATCCCTTGTTCAGTCTTTCTACTTGAAACATGTGTTCATTAATTGCTTGAATGTTTCACATTGTCATAACTAGCTAGAAGCATCCTAACTGAATATGCTCCACACAATCACCTCAGATCAATGCGGTGGTAGGTCTCCTTTCATCCCTAGTCCAATAACCCCCCTCCAACAACAGAGGTCCTTTGCAGACACAGGGCCCTGATTTATGTTTAATGCAGCAGTGTTTTTACTGCTTTTGGCACAAGATGTTTGAAAGAGGTGAAAAAGACACACAGGCAAAAAGTCTGTTTAGAAAACAATTCCAACATAAGCACCATATGCCTTCAACTCATAGGTTCATTTCTAGGCAAGCCACCACAGCAAGCACAACAATTTAGCTCCCCTTTTAATTTTTTCCCTTTTTAAAGGGGGTGGAGAGGTGGGGGATGTGGGGTGTGTGTGGGTGGTGGTGGGGGTGTCATTTCCTTCCTATAGGATTTTTTATTAGTTTATTTTAACTGTTTTTCTTTCCCTCTGCTGGTTTACTGCCTTGTATCTATCTACCCCTCAGGAGTTTAAAAGCCTCAAGTAAGTATTATTAGATTTTTAAAGTGTATTTTCTGATTGCATGTGTGTGTTGGAGAAAGTCGAACCCTCATACACTAAGGACCAGACCAGCTTAAATTGTCATTGGTCCACTGGCTTCAGTGTGGGGATGGCAATTTACCCCAGCTGGGAACATGCCTCCATGGTGTCTCGTTGATTCCTGGAAGTGCAGAGACCAAAATAATGTTGCACATAACTTTCTTATTCCATTGAATGTTTTGATGTGTACATAAACTAGATTTCTCAGGATTGGGAAAAGAAACCCCATATTGCTAAAAGGTAAACGCCATAAGAGAGAAAAACAGAACAAACTAATAAAACTCATTAGTTCCCTTACCCCTTTGTTCTGTGTTGGTGGTGGTCAGAATAAAATCTTTAATAATTTCACCAGAACAAGGCATTTTTGTTAAGAAGGTTTTGTCAATGCACAAAGGGGATATGGCTTTACACAGGAGTGTTGCTACTATCTCTGCATGAGCTGTGAAGTTAAAGACTCCACAACTTTTAAGAATTAAAGTTGATTTTATTTTTCCAGGAATTCAAAGTCCTGTGCTCTCTTGAGCTGTACAGCACCAGGGAGTAAAAAAAGTCTACCATGTGTTTCACACAAAGGGAAGGAGGTGCTTAACTCTGAGTAATAGTGATCACCAGATACCTGGAAAAAACACAAGGTTTAAAATTTATACATTATCTAATGTGGTATGTACAGACACAGGTTATCCGTTCCTCTAGCACAATATGTTTATCACTGTCATTTGAACAATAATGTTTGAATAGCTGTTTGTAACCTACATCATTCAATGAAAAATATACAATGCTGTTTGTCTGTTTGTCTATTTTCATAATCTGGTCAAAGCCCATGTGTGGAATAATATTCACTGGCTACTTTTTTTTTTTTTTTTCATTGAGTCACAATAAATGATTAGCAAATAAGAGCTCTCACTGGGTATCCATGTTCTTACAACATCACCTTTCTAGGTCTGAGGAATACCCACTTCTAAGAGTATGTGGAGCCATGTTAAAGTTGCTGTTGGATCTGCAGAAAATAGCAAGGTTTATATTATGAATGGAGGGACTGAAATGTGAATTACAGCTGTTTATCACTTCTGCCATTATTTGTACTTAGTAATCATCAGATATTTCTACCTTCTTATTACAGGAAGCGTCTTTTCTTTTTTAAAATAAGTTATGAGAAAAATCAGGAGAATTGAAAAGGGGGGGGGGGAGGAGGAGCAGTGGGGAGGGGAAGAGCAACATGCTTTTTCCGTCTTTGTTGAAACTTGATTTGAAACCCCAAAAGCTAATGCCAGTGACATCATCTGCCCAAAGCTCCCAGAGCATTGTACAAACACCAGCAGACCTACCTGCTGCAGACTGAGCATCACAAGCCAGGCAGGAGTTAGCTCAGGATTAATGAAGTGCTGGAAGGTTAGTTGGCACATTGAGGATCAAGGCTGCCACACTGAGTGAGTGGTCGTTTAAGGAACAGAGCCCGATGAGTTTCCTGCACTAACGCTATCAGCCCCTTCGAATGCCCTCCACTAAATTCCTACCTGACAGCACACACACTGAAAACAACCTGTTTAAAAGCAAGGTTTTCTTTTGTGTAAAAGGCAGCAATATTTTTGTGCAGTCTCTCCTCTTTCACTGCGACAGAGATGTCAACCCAGGGTACAAGATGACAGGGTGATCCTGAGAGATCGTCCAGTCACATCCACCAGTGTGCAATGACTGTGCTGGAGTACTGTGCTGCACCAGCAACTGCAAGCAGAAAACATATGTGAGGTTAATAATATGACACCAGGAGAGAGAGGAGTTGGGGACAGAGAGAAAATTTCTGGAATCAAGGGGGTTAGCTGGGAGCCAAGGGGTAGGACCGGAAATGGTGAGGTGGAGTGATACAAAGAAATACAGCTGGGCAAGACATTATCTCTGACCTGTTTTGTTTGGTTGGTTGTTTTTTGTTTGTTTGTTTGTTTTCTTGTTGGTTTGTATTGCTTTGTCTTTAAATTTTAACTTTAGGTTTGTTGGGATAGTTTTTTTGTTTTGTTTTGTTGTTGTTTTTGTTTTGTCTTCCACTTCTTGCCTGGAAGCTGGAGATCGGCAACTCAGGTTTTGAACTTCCCACTAAAAAATACACAAGATGCAGATCCAAACAATACAGTGCTGCTATTGAAAAATCAAATTTTCCTATCTCTGGACTCCATGCCTGCCTTGACTTTTGCAGCCTCTGCCCCTTCTTACCCAATCTGCCTTTCAGTCTGTATCTGGACAATACTTTGTGTTGGATCATGAAATCCTATCAACCCTTATTTTTTTTCTTTCCAAAGTATCATGCTAACAATCACGTGCCTGCCCCATTGACCACAAACTCATATATCCTCCATCCTCCTCCTTTTTCTTCTTTTTTTTTTTTTTTTTTTTTTTCCTGGCAATTAAAAAAGTAAAATCTAAGACCAAACAAATCAATGTTTACGGATTTGTAATAAGTTTCTTTCTACTTATTTATTTATTTCCTCTTTAGTCACTAAAGAAGCAGCAGCAACTTGCAAGGAGCAGTTCTTGCCAGAGGGTGAATCATAGCTATATTGATTTGATTATGTAAAAGCTCAGAGGAACCTAAAGCCAGATACAGAAATATCTCATAGTCCAAACCCTGTGGGACACACACTAGTAAAAAAGCAATCTTTATATTGTTCCTGATAAAAGCATCATTAGTTTCCTCACAGTGAAACCATTTCTCTGCTGATACAGTATATGGTTTTCCTTTTCTCCAGAATCCACTCAGACATAATTAACACTCAGTTACGAGACTTCAGCTTCCCTCTGGAGTGCATGCTTTGAGGCCGGCAAGAGCGCGGGCGCGCAAGCTGGAGCGCCTCTGAATCACTCACTCGCCCCTCTGCCATCACTCTGCCGGCTCCTCTGCCTCTCCCTTCCTCCCTCTCTCCCTCTCTATTTCCCTCCTTCCCTCCCTCCTTCCCTCCCAGGCTTTACACCACAACAAAGGCACGGAATCACAGAAACACAGGCACACAAACCTGCACAGGCAGACAGCTTTCCAGCTTGTCACAACAAAGCGCTTGCATGTTTGGTTTTCTGCGGCAGCTCCTTGCAGGCTCCCAGCACAGGGGGGAGCAACTTGCTGCCACTGCCACATTGGAGGTAGGGTGGAAAAGGGTAGGGGCAAAGGGGCTCAGTCAGAACAGTACAGAGAGCTAAGATAATGCAGTCTTACTCAAGCTTCTCTTTCCCCGTCTCGCAGGTAATATCTGGACAGGCTAAAACCAACATAGGCACACTCATTAACTTCATGTTTTTCAGCATACCATGAAGGGATAATATAATACTGCCATTCAGAGACCTATCCTACATGGATAGAATGGACTTTGTGATAGGGAGAAGACGTATTGTGAGTCAATTTACTTCATTCACCTCTTTTTCTTTGGTTTTGTTTGTTTGGTTGGTTTTGTTTGCTTGTTTGTTTGTTTGTTTTCCAATTTCTGTCTTCTTTTGGCCTAAGCAAAGAAAAGTGTCCATGAACTTGATTATGCCTGATTTGAATCTGCAGCACAGGACTTTGCTGTAAGATAATGTAAAGTGTTACCACAGTCGTTGAGAAGATACTGGATAGACATGGCACAGCTATGCTACTTTCTAAAAGACTAAGCACTTTAGAGAGGAAACCTTATGTAGGTGAGAGAGGGAGAAAGAAAGAGTCATTTCAATCCTTGCACCTGTCTTCTCTTCAAATCAATGTGAAGACTCCTTAAGGAAACTTCAAGGCATCTGGGAGTTTCACCGACAACTCTGAAGTATTCGCACACACACGATTTGAAACAATGCCAGAAAACTCTAAATGTCGAAATGTGGTGAATTTGGGGGGTCAGTTTACTCAACTGCAAAGGCCTTTAACCTTAGTGCAGCATCACTAACATGAAAGTGGTTAACATATCATCCTTTTAAAATGCCCCAAGACTGGGATTACTATTAAAAAGAAAAATATTTTTTTCTTTCTGTCTGGGTCCAATTCTTTTGTTTGTTCAATTTATTATTATTAATTTCTCAGAACTGTTCAATGGCTGCAATCCTGGCTAGCATACCCATTGAACTCTTCAGAAATTGCCACATAACTGCATGCAGGCTCAAGCACAATATTTAGGATACTTGTAAGATCAAGACTGCTGAGCACTGAATTTCAGAGCCACTGCTTAAGAGGAAAGGCTGTTCAGATTAATATTTTATTGACTACCATTTGCAGTGATTTTTTTCATTATCAACATAGGAATAACTCCAGCGGTTTCAGATCTCTTCACCTGCTTCTGCAGCACCCACAAAGGTTGATGTGAGACTATGTAGTACAGTGAGTGTAGGATAGCAACCTGACTGCCTGATTGACCTGTTCAAGTAGGCTGGAGTGTTGCTGCTCACAACCTCACCTGTCTTCTAGTGTTACACTGTTCTGAATCCAAAAGAGTGCTGGGTGGGTACCTTCAGACACATGAAAGCTATAAAATACTGTCGTCAGCAATTGGAGATCAGTTCACTGCATGTCTCCCATCAATCTGGAGACCTGGTGCATAGTGTTTGAGTATCTTTCAACACAAAGGTGAGAACAGATCTCATTAAAGAGGGCTTTAGTTACTGGATAGATGATGCTCCAATCTTCTACTTATTAAAAAAAGTGAAGTTTTTAAGTAAATATTAATTACAGCATGATAGGCTATTTTTTTTGTTCTGTACACAAAAACAAGTATGTGAATGAACCATGTGAATTAAGAGCCATCTCCTGATCCATCTATGGCGTTTGGTGATTTTAATGGTAACTTAAGAGAAGAGTCATCCTTTTGCAATTTAAGTGAGCTGTTAACATGGCCTACAGCACTACAAGTCTGTCCAAAACATCAGTAGATATCTGTCCCTTCAGTTCTCTAAGCATCAGAAACAGATGAACTTGCCACCTCACTTGTGGCCAGGAAGAGCTGCTCACATTTTATGGATGGTGTGTGTGATCTGAACAACTTTGTGCTAGAAGTCCCAAGAGCCTTCTTGGGTCCATCCTACCTGAAGTAGTCCTCAAAAAAAAAAAAAAAAAAAAAAAAAAAAGACCCAAGAGCAGCTGAAATATTCAGAAATCAGTCATGTAAGAGAACTTTGTGTGAGAGACGGTAAAAGAAACAAATGTTTTTTTATGCGAATGTTGCAGTTTTGAAGTAGCTGACACACAATTTTGTTTTTAATAGATTTACTTACTGAAATACTAATTAGAACAGTTTTAATTAGAAATCACTTCCATAAATTATTAGCCACAAAGCCAGATTCCACTTTAACATATCTGAAAATATCAGCATTTCTATTTTTGAGAATATTCGTGTTACTGGAATTAAGTTACTCCAATCGTCTTTCTTCTGTAAAACAATCCATGACTTTTTATCTACATAAATCAGGCATCAATGAGAGCATCAAGAAAAACCTGGGACAAAAATCATGAACATCAGTGGGATTATATGATTGCTAAATGTAAGCTTTCATACTGGGAAGTCTTTGCAACTGAGAAGGTGGCTAAACACAACTGGTTAAATTCATACAACACCCATATGTTTTGTTTTGTGCTGTCTATATCTATTCATCAAAAAAACCTTCCTCTTACAAAAGGTGTTCTCACACTGAAAAATGTTCAGTTCATTGGCTTATTCTCTGTAAGAATTAATAAACCCCTGAAAAATTGCTGTGTGTAACAGCTTTAATAGCTCTGTCCGGCTGCTTCCTAGTCTCTACCCCTTGAAAATAAAACAAACTCTAACTATAAATCAAGGGCACTGAAATGAAGGCCAGTCTCACATCACAGAGAATGGTTTTATAGGTGGAACGTGGGCTTGCTAATTTCTAGAATAAATTATTGTGCTTTACTGGATGCAGTTCCATTTACACACTTTGGGTTACAAAGACTTAAAAACAAAATCACAAACCCTGTAACAGGCTGATTTTAATATGTTTAATTCTTTTCCAGGCAATTCTCAGTCTAAAAAACATTTAGCTGACAATGTGCCAGGAAATCCCTTTCATTAAAATAAACAGTGATGCACATGTTGAGAAGTTATCTCTCTTATAATATCAATGATCTTTAATAGAGTTGTTTTATTACCAGAATAACATTTCTGCCTGACAGGTCTGGAGTCAATATTTAACAGATTTAGGTCATATTTAGCAATAGGATTTTGCAAAAACCTGGCAAGACTAAATTCTGACTGCAAACTCATAAAGTAGGTTTACAGATTACAAAATGAGCATTTTCATAAATATGCATGTCTCATAAATATTTGAGAAAAAAATGAAATGCGATCCAATATCTAAATGATTCTCTAATTAATAATTCTTTTGATAGGACAGTCTTGAATACATATTAAATACATTAGAAGAAAGAGAGAAAAAGAGAGAAAGAAAGATTGAATGAAGGGGGGAAGGAAAGAAAGAAGGAGGGGGAGAAGCAGAAAGAAAAGGAAAGGAAATGGAAATGAAATGGAAATGGAAATGGAAATGGAAATGGAAATGGAAATGGAAATGGAAATGGAAATGGAAATGGAGAGAGAGGGAGAGTGAGAGGGAGAAGGAGAGGGAGAGGCAGAAGGAGAGGGTGAAGGAGAATGGGAAGGGGAAGGGGAAAGGGAAGGGGAAGGGGGGAGAGGGAAGTGGAAAAGAGAGAGGGAGGGGGAGGGGGGAAGGGGGGGAGGGGGAGGGAGGGAGGAAGGGAGGGAGGGAGGGAGGGAAGGAGGGAGGGAGGGAGGGAGGGAGGGAGGGAGGGAGGGAGGGAGGGAGGGAGGGAGGGAGGGAGGAAGGGAGGGAGGGAGGGAGGGAGGGAGGGAGGGAGGGAGGAAGGAAGGAAGGAAGGAAGGAAGGAAGGAAGGAAGGAAGGAAGGAAGGAAGGAAGGAAGGAAGGAAGGAAGGAAGGAAGGAAGGAAGGAAGGAAGGAAGGAAGGAAGGAAGGAAGGAAGGAAGGAAGGAAGGAAGGAAGGAAGGAAGGAAGGAAGGAAGGAAGGAAGGGAAAACATCTTGAAATGGTAGCAAGATTTTTAAATCATACTTGTCCATTTTAAAGTTTGAAAATCAGTGAAGAAGACCCTTTAATCTTGTCAATATTATACAAAGGTCCTCACATGTACAGCCTGTTGCACATGAAAGATTGCTGTTTGATTCCCAGCACAGCTGGGGTCCAGGGCTTCAGGCAGCAGGGCTGCATGAATTTAAGAACACTATCTACTTCAGGAAGTGAAAATCCTGAGGAAGAGGAGGTCAGAGGAGCATGCTGATGATCAGACACTGCTGAGGTGCAGCTTTGAGAATCTTTTTGGATGGGAAATTTACATTGGTTGCTCCAACTATAAAGGTCAAATTGACTTACAATATTTAAAAGGTATAAAAAGTGATTCACAATTGATTTCAAAAATACAAGTGACAAGTTCACTCTGAGGTTAATTCTGGAGCTCTAGCTTCCATAGTTTTTAAGTATTTTGATAGTTGATTGGCAAAGAGTTGAGAAATCCCTAACTCTTATGAATAGGTGATCATTCCCTCAGGAATTTAAGGGATATAGTAATTATTATATTTATGTTGTTGTCCCACTGAAAATTTTTTATCATCTACATAGACAGCAGTAACAAGGATGTCGAATTACCACACATAGTGAGTGTTCTATGAAGTCGATCATCTGATTGATTAAGCACCCAAGCAGATTTAAGGAGAGTTAAAGAGAAGAGAGGAGCTACCTCAGCATCCTGTACACAGCTTTTACACTGAAAATTTGTTGGTTCTGCCTCTCTTGGATGGCACGGCTGAGCCACAGGTATACTTGTGAAAAGCCTGGCTAAAATTTATTTTCCTCAGTGCAATCAGCAGAAATGTGATTCATAAACTGGCAGTCTGGCTCCTGCCCCATTCCTGAAGTTGAAGTAAGTCTTCATAGTCCCTTGCCTCACACCCATAGATCCCATATCTAACGAATTTCACCAGCAATGCAAAATCCCAAAAAAAAAACAAAGGATAGACAGGTTTGTATAAGTCTGACTCATCTTCCTTAGCTTGTGATTTTCAACTAAGCTGAAGAACTTTTGTTGACATTCACCAGTACTGCTGTTTGTGAAGCTGATGTTCACCCGTGCAATTATTGGCTACAAGAAATTTCTGCCTTTTACACATACCGCTTAACCATCCTCTTTCATTCCCTGGTGGAAAAAGAATCTGCAGTTTTACTTAGAGCCACTCAACAATTACAGCTTCTGCTGCATTTTTCAAAATAGTTAAGAGAATGGGTTTCTTTCCAAAGGAGTGGCGTTAAAGATTCAAGAAATGATATTAAATCTCTGTTCCACATACAGAACAACATGCATAGCAAAATGCAGCCAAGGTGCATTAAAAATAAACAAGAGATAAGAGAGGAATTCAGCTATTACTCTTTCAGGGAATTCTAGTTAAGAAGTTGAGAAAAAGAACTCCTACCTTCATGGTTTGTGAAGTAAGAAAAAAATTATTTCCAAGTTACTGAGGTTAAGAAAGTTTGCATTTATCTGTCAGCTATTACATGCAGGGACACTGAGGCTGCTGAACACATCAAAGTGGCCAAGTATTTGCCACCCACAAGGCTCAGGCCTGAACCCCTTCTTCATTATGAAATATGAATCCAGCTTTTCAAACTATAGCCAGGATAATTTTTCCTGTGAACTGTGTAAGTGCGAAGATCACATTTGCTCACCTTCCAAGGAGTTTGTATGTGAAATGTTAGTGGTTAGCTCAGAAATAGTTTGGTCTAGAAACTAAGGAGGACAGGTTTTGTGAACACAAATATGCATTTGCATAATTTGAGAGATGGAAAGTTAGAGTGCAGTTTTGATCATTTGGTCTATGGCTGTAACCATTGTTTTTCTAAAGTCCTTACAGCAGCAGAAATATATATTTTTTTTTTCTTCCAGACAAAATTGAATAAAGTTTGAACTTCTTGAAAATGCACTCTGTTCCTCCTAATTTTCCCTAATTAAAAGACAAAAATGTATTTTTTTTTTTTTGGTCTCACATCCACAGGAACTGAAAAATTGACCTCCCAACAGTATTCCTAGTAAGAAAGTGGCAGATAACCAGCACTTACACACTACAATGAATGACATTCTACAAGTGCTTAGGTATAATATTTACATATTAGCAAAATAAATGAAGTACTAGAAGCACCTCTAGATGTGTTACAGTGCTAAAGAATGGATGTTCAGGATTAGAAGAAGCAAGAATGGCTGGGATCAGAAGAAAAAAAAAATGATAAAGAAAGAACAATAAGCTGGACATAGAACACTGCTAAAGAAACTACTACAAATGCTAAAGCAGTGATGAAAACAGGGCACTGACAGCTGGAAGAAGGAAGAAAATCAAAAAGCATATTGTAAGGAAAGTTTCTGGGAGAATGGGACAAGGGAGTCACTATCTTCTCCATTAACCGAACAGAAAATGTGGGTATTAAGATGAGCAAAGTGCTAACTTTCCCACTTGGAACTTCTGTTGAGAAGATATTTTACCTGTTTACAGATATGTATTTATACACATTGTTTAGCCTCAGTGCAACATAATGATTAAGCAAATCATTCACTGCAATGAACAAAGTAATGTCCTCAAAGTATCTGCAAATTTTGCAGTGGAAATAAATAATAGCACCTCACATTATTGTGGCCGCTAGTGTCAAATGGAGGAAAGATATCAGAAGAATCCCAGAGTTTCTTTTCTCCACTAATATTTCTCAAAGGGGTGAGGAGTGGCGAGGGGAGGGGGGGGAGAAGACAAACCATAATCAAATTGTGAATGAAATTTTGTTCAGCAACTCCAGGGGAAGGCATGGAGTCTGAAGTACTTGCATGACTAGCAGCACTTTGACTGGGGCAGCAAAACTGCTCTGCTGTTACATTTGTGAGGTTAAATTGAGGACCTTCCATAAGTTACCACCTTTAACTAATATAAAATCCATGTGAAAAAAAAATATTCAATATTTACAGAAAGAAATGGAAAAAGGGCAATATACCATATACTTGCATGTCCCTTACTATCACAGATTGAAAACCTCCCCCACTTCATTAGTGGAACTGTGAAGTTGATAAAAGACTAAGATCACAAAAAATGTTAGGTGCCTGAAGGATGAGCAAACATCTGTCAGGATCTTTTACTTATATGTACATACTAACATGCAAAAACAGAAAGCTAAGATAATTTGTACAAATGAGATCCCCACCCAGTATCATTTTCTGATCAACTTCTGATTTTACAAGGGTTTCATTATTATATGTCCTTGAAAATTCAGAGTCTGGGGAACTGCAGAGGGCATGCAATATTACTTAATAACACCTGAATTGTATATTAGTGTATTGATCTGCCACGTATGCCGTTTGTACAGTCTGGTGCTTAGTTTAAAGAAAAAGCAGCCAGATTTCTGTTCCAAATTCTGATGTTCACTTGCTATGCGACATAAGGACAATTCCTTACTTATCTATGATAGGGCTGAAATTAAAAAGACTTACTTGACTCAACAGATTTCAAGCAGTCTAAAGCAGTGTGACGATTATTGGGTGAAATCTTCAATACTTTCTGATCTTGGTAGATATTCAAATAGCTCCCAAAGATATGCTATGTGAGTGTCTACAATGCATAGATACTATTTTATCTGTACTGATAAGGAATTTATATTCAAGCCAATAGAAGAAGCAAACCCTAAAACCAAAAAGTACATTCTACATAATAGAAAAGGACATGAAGAAATCCAAGCCAAATGAAAATTAACTTTAAATGTTCACACTCTGCAGTATATCGTGTTCACACAACCAATTAAAAGAAATGCCATCTCGTTTGGAAAATATCTATTGATTTCTCAGTTCATCAGATCAGCTTGATGTGTCCAGCAATGGCTCCTATGACATCATCAATATTTTTCTATTTAGAATAATGACTTATTTTATATGCCAAGAGCTATAAAAAAGACCATATACATATATTTCTAAGGACATCAGCTTAAAAACCATCTCGATTTCCCCCTTTAACACACAATATTTTTTATCCACCTTTAAAGAAAAAAAAATTTGGATCTTGCCATGAGATTCATTTATGGAACTCGGTAAATTTGTTTAGTTTATAAACCGAGCACTAAATCATGTTTCCCCTATTAGATGCTGTCGCTTTGGTCTGCATTTGGGGTCCAAATTACACACATTTTTCTTTTAGAGTATGCAGAATACATTTCAGAGAAATCCTCCCAGCCCTGCTGCCCCCCTCCCCTTTTCTTCTCTTGCAGCCTCCTGTATCTTTTAACTGTCTGGATTCCAACTGCTTCATATTATCTCTAAATCTTTATACAGAGTCTAAAAGGCATCCATTTAGCTACATGATTATTCTGTTCAATTCACTCTTGTATGTTTTTCAAGCTAGACTTACAGCTGAATCTCAGCCCAGTTTCCAGCAATGGGAAGGAATATTTATATGCCCTGGACATAGATGTGCCCTTAATCAGAAGTCCCTATAGGACCAATAGGCATAAAAAAAAATAAATAAATAAATAAATAAAATAAAATAAAATAAAATAAAATAAAATAAAATAAAATAAAATAAAATAAAATAATCAAGAATCAAGCAAGATCTGAGCCAGGAACCAGAAATGAGACAATGAGACAGTTTTGACATCTAACCCCATGTAATTCTTTCTGCTTAGAGTCGCAGTCTGGGAATGGAGAAGACAGAAAGAATTCCTTGCCTTTCCCCCTCCTTTCCAGCCTACTCCACATGGAGGGCTCCCAGACTCCACTGGGACATCATTTTGCCATGGACATAAGACCTTTCAGAGATCCTGGAAATCTCCTTGCAGCTGGAAGTACAGCAAATGGGGTTGTATTGCTACTTTCAATTATTCCTGGTTTTCTTTAATAAAATTCTGTCTGTTTTAAAGGATGCTGCCCACGTGGCTCTGCGCTAAACAGAGTAAAGCAAAGAGTTTCTTCTCTCTCCATAGGGTTGAGTGACACAGAACTTGCTCTTCACCAGGGGCAATGCTGTCACCTGCTCAGACTATGAACCAGGGGTGATTACAACACTTTGAATAAACAAAGCAAAACACACGGCCCCAAATCCCCTAATTCACCATACCACTTCAGTAGTTACTGGAATGTGGTTTGCTGACCTCTGGTGGTTATCAAAGCTACGAGAGTTCACTTGCCAGCCAGACCTGGAAAGTCTAAAGGAGAAATACATAAATGTTTAAAGCCTGTGCAGCTGTGGTGTTAGACGGTGGGAAAAGCTTAATATTTAGATCCCAAAGTTCACGAGCCACTGTACTATGCTACATGAAGACTAAATCACAGCACTTTTTATTGTAAAACATTATCTTGGTATCATTTTACTTAACAAAAAGATCTGAAGTAAATATAGAGCAGCAGCTTCTGCCTCACATGGGCTTTCACTTAACACGTCTCCCTTACTCTTCCTGCCTGTGTGGCCCTTCAGTCCAAGCCCTGATATGTCCCTCTGTCTCCTGAAGAAAATGCATCTCTCCTTTGGCACCAGGCTCAGAAGGGAAGCCTGTGGGGGCAGGTGTTTTAAGGTGTTGAGGCAGGAAGAGCACAAATGATGTCCTCTGAAGGGTTACATGGAAAGCCTCTGGAAAAATCTGGATAAGGCTCATTGTTATCTCTACTTTTTTTTTGGCCTAACCCTCTGGTTTGGACTTCCCTTTGAAAGCAGGTCCAAGGTGAAACTGAGCCTGTGGCACTGTGCAAAATGTTTGCGGAGGGCCAAAGCCCTGGACCTGCACTCAATCCATGGAGTTACACTGATTCCCGGTCTGTCCCGTTTTACCCATCACACAATGTTCAGCAAGTCAGAGAATGGACCAGGATGGCACTGAATTCATGCTCTGAAAATTAAAAAAGTAAAAAAGGCAAGCCTTCCATCTCAGACATTAATAAAGTCTGCTATGAGTCATCCTTGTCCTTGGTTATATTCCTTCCAAGGAAGTGTTTTCCTTTGGCCATGGAAATGTACACTAAATATAAACACAGCATTCGCAGTGACATTTCACCAGTTTAATGACTATACCATCTTCAAGGACACTTTCTGTTGCTACGTCCTGTATCCATATTGTTCCTATTTGCCTTTCTTTGACAGAATAGTGGCTAAAACAGACTACAGTCTATTTGAGCCTGAAATTGTTTCTGGCTACATGACTGCCTGAAATTTTGCATTTAATATGTGACAAACATTCTCTTCTTCTTCATGTTATCAATCAGACGCATTACTCTGTTCAACACTGTGCTGTCTTAACCATTCTTCCAGCTTTGTCACTGATCCCCTGAGCCATCTAACTGTGAGCACTAGTCCTCGTGATTTGTTGAAATTATGTTGAATTAGTTGATTAGTTTGAGATATACCAAAAGGGATTCAAATAATTTTCCTCTTAAGACCAACCTGCTGTGGAAAGCTTGCTTGAAATGTCTCCTCCTGACCCAGTCTTGAGTTGGTTAGACATGACTCTCTTCAGTGTTAGAAAATAAGGTAACAGATGTTCAAGATTACGTCTGGTTAGCATGCTTCTGGAAAATGAAAAACCACATCCACACTAACCATGCTACAAATGAGATTAAATGCAGGTTATGTTAAAGCAATGTAAAAACATTGTGTGAATATGGCTTCAGGGTGACTGCCCTGACTTCCTGTAGACATAGTATGTAAAGAATCAATAAAATACAACACTTACAAAGGACTCTTGGGACAAATGATCATCACAAGCTGTTGGTTCTCAATTCTCTTGTGTAAGCAGGTGTAGGCCGGCATTTCCAGTATCTGCTTGGTGAAACAATAGTTTCTTTATTAAGGGCTAAAATTTGTCCTCTGATATGTGTGAATGACTCCCATTGAAGTAAATGAAAATGTCAATTAATTATTTAGCTTAGTTACAGGGGTATAACTACAGCAATAATGAGAAGAAATTAAAAGAAGAAAAATGTAGATTGACTATCAGAAGAAAATCCCAGGCAGTAAGACTGTTTCTAGCACTGAAGCACATGTGTGATTTTAAAAATGTGATTGATACTGTTTTTTTCCTAAGGTTGTATACATGTATATTTCAGTTCTTAAACTGGATCCAGACTACACTTTTCCCATCATCAAAACATTACAGGGTGAAATAATTTCTCAAGGGAAAAGAACACTTGGGAACATTTAAATTAGGTTGGAGAAACATCAGGAAATACAGCAAAGAAATCAATTCCACATTAACAGGAAGATGTAGTGGTTGATCTTTATCATCCCTGCATTCCACGTAATATTTATAATTTGGATCTTATAGCTTATTTCCAACTGCAGGATACAGAGGTCTGAGGCATTTGTAGTTCACTTCATTACACATGTAGGCCAGGTATATGCCACTGTTTGGATAACTGATCCTGCTCCTTACCACATCCTGTAATCTCTTGTGTGCAAAGTACATGAAGCCTACAGAAAGTGGTTTGCCATGTGCCCTGTCTTTCTCAGCAACAAGAACAAGCAGACTGATCAAACCTGATCAAGTACATTTGTATTGTACAGCCTGGACTGTCCCTTACCTGTAGGACACACAGTGTTTACAGCTATTGTTGGTGAAGTCTAACACTGAGTGACAGTGTCTGTGTGTGTTTCCATGCTGTGTCCATGGATGAAGGCATGCATTGCCCTTCCTATTGGAGTCAGTCGGAGTGAGCTTGCTGATCATTTGGGTCATCCTATGATGTTTAAGCCAGTGACAAGACACATTGAAAAGCAAAGCAGCAACCCCACAATTGTATTATGGAGCTCCACAAATTTTTCAACCTGTTTCCTTGAGATAGAAGAAGCACAAGCTTCACTTGTGCAGTCTGTGAAACCAGAATATCATCCAGAAAAGTACTGCTAACCTTGTCTTCAACAGAAAATCTGTAAAAAGAGAAGAAAAGAAAGAGAGAAAGAGAGAGAGAGAGAAAGAGAGAGAGAGAGAGAGAGAGAGAGAGAAAGAAAGAAAGAAAGAAAGAAAGAAAGAAAGAAAGAAAGAAAGAAAGAAAGAAAGAAAGAAAGAAAGAAAGAAAGAGAAAGAAAGAAAGAAAGAAAGAAAGAAAGAAAGAAAGAAAGAAAGAAAGAAAGAAAGAAAGAAAGAAAGAAAGAAAGAAAGAAAGAAAGAAAGAAAGAAAGAAAGAAAGAAAAAGAGAGAAAAAAGAGAGAAAGAGAGAAAAAAAAAAAAAAAGAAAGAAAGAAAGAAAGAAAGAAAGAAAAAGAGAGAAAAAAGAGAGAAAGAGAGAAAAAAAAAAAAAAAAAAGAGAGAGAGAAAGAAAGAAAGCTCAAATGATATGCCCTTAGTGTACGGAAGGTGAAAATCACAGAAACAGAGAGTAATATAGGGCATGTGAATCATAGTAAAAACTGTTCAGCAAATGCACTGGCAGCAGAAATGATGGCAAAGCCTTTATGTTTTCTGATAATGCAGCTCTTTGAAACACTGTGGGCACACTCTCTCTCTCTGCATCATGTCACCCAGGACATGGAATGGGACAGGGCCTCTGTGCTTCTCAGTTCGTAGATGTGCCATACAATACAACAAACCAGCTATATAAAAGCATACTGAATGAGGCTCTGTGCCTGCAAGGGAAATTTAATTGGATTTCTTTATAGGTTGCAACAATCCAATGAAAAATTATGTAAGAATAGCATGATTCAATTTCAGCATGCACTTGAATAATAATATTTTTTTTAATAGAAAAAAAAAAAAAGAGAATTCTTCATGGACATAGGAAAAAAAAAGGGGGGGAGGTGGTGCGGGAAATGGGGGTAAAGATGAAAACAACCTAAGACAGAAGTTTTCAACCCAAATAGGCTGCAAAGTCCAACTTTATTCACAGTAGTATGGATATTGTGTGTGTCATTGTCCCAACTTAGGATATAAAAGCACAAATTATAAGCCATTTAATGTGAATATATAGGCTTTCATGGCTCTGGCTTTGACATTTTGGAAGAATAATGGTGTCTTTCATTCTGTCCCCATACTCTGAATCAAAGTGACTGAGAAAAGAAAAGAAAATATTGCTTCATGCAGCTATCAGATCCACCTCAATGAATAATGATGAGTTCAAGCATTACAGGTTTGAGTTGCTTGGGTGTAACTTAAACATTTCTGTGCCTTTCTTCATATTTTACATATATTTTCACATTAGGTAGCAGCCACATAAAACCATATATTATTTGGATTTTTTAAGGATACATAAGGTGCAAGTGCGCATTTGTATGTGTTTGTGTATATAGCATATATACCTGTAGATACATGCTGTATATCTGTAGATATATAGCATATATGCCTATCAGTCAAACTTAAATACTTGGTGAGAAGTGGCACCTAACTTGAATACAGCCTGTTGATTTCTGTTACAGTCAGATACAGCAAATTATATACCCTTTGTTAACTTCAAATAAATTTGTAAGGATAGCTTTTATTGTGTTTAATGTGAAAATGAAGAATATAACGCAAAAAATAATCTGTGTTACTTTATTTCACAGTAAGTCTAACCTATTTATGATCTTAGTTATTAGTGCAACACAAAGTTTCAGACTGAGGACGTAAAAGTACTTTGTATAATTTTCAGGGATTTTAAAATAAAAAGTAAGGGACAAATGAGTCTTAAGGCTCAAAAGAGCAAAGGGGAGTCTGAAACTGTAGAATAAACATGTTAGCTTTATACTTCTGCCAAAATTATCAGCAATCAAAACAAGATCAATATTGATATTAAAGATTTATCATTACTTTTAAAAAAGAACACTGTATTTCATACTCAACTGGGCTCTTGTTTTAGAAATTATGGTTTGAAAGGTAATGATACTAAAATGAAATGTTATATACCAAGCACATAATTTACCAGCAAAGGGTAAATTTCATGACCAAGTACCTAACAGGGACTTGCAAATTTTTAAATTTCTTCTAAGTTTTCTTTAACTATATCACAAGAGGCATATCATATAAGCCAGAAGTTCATAGTGTTTGGCCTGCTTTGGATTGGTGCCAGGATGGTTTGTTGTCCTGAATTAGTTGATACTTGAAGGAAGGTTTCCTTCGACAGCATGACCCCACCTTCTCAGGTACAAAGGCTGTCATAGGTTTGACAAATTCCTCCAGCAATTTTTGATGGCTAACCAGACGATTCAGGCCCTAAGGTGCCTTATGTTTTTCCCATAAAAATAACTTTTTCTCCTTCTAATGCTCAATGTTCTGCCCCTTTGCTTTGGAGAAACTATATGAAAATTAATTTTCCTAAAAGAGTTTAAGTTTCAGAAAAAAAAAAAAAAAAAAAAAATCAAATTACAGGCAAAGTGGGTTAAATGAGCCCAGGCACCATCCAAGCAGCTGAAAAGCTTTCAGGCTGGTAGCTCAGCTGCTGAAAGCACCATATAACTGCTACGGGTTATTTTGCATTTGTCATTAAGCAGGTCCTTGAAAATAAAAATGAAAAATAACTAAACTAAACTAATTAAAATACAATACAATACAATACAATACGATACAATAAAAATATTAAATTAAATTAAATTAAAAACAAGGAGGTCCATTGTTGCAAATTCCTGCTGAGATAAGGTGAATTTCTTGTTTTGGGGAAAAACTAACCTGAGTCCAATATAGACTTCTGAAGGGGCTCAGGCTGTTTCATCAAAGAAAATAATTGACACATTGATGTGTAGAGGAAAGGGGGTTAAGGGAAGTATGAGGAGAGATTATTTTGAAGATCTGGCAAGAGAAGGAAATGGCTATGCATGGATAAAAAGGATGGAGGAAAGAGGCTAAAGGAAAGGATGTTGATTAATGCAAAGTGGGAATAACAGGACCACTGTGATAAATGACATGGGAAAGGATAGGTGCTGGGGACTTAGAGTCTAGAGCAACTGCTGTTGCAGGGGTCTAGACAGGATGGAGGAAAAAGGAGAAATAGACGTCTGCAAGAGGCATAAGACCTTTGCCTTCTGTTTCCTGCCTCCTCTGAATTAAGGAGCCTCTTCACACATAGACTGCTCCTGGGAAGCACTGATCATCTAGGAAAAATATAATATTGCAGCAATTTTAATAGCAATGCCAATTTGAGACGTTCCTGGTATTTCCTGCCACTGGTCATTTTCCTGACATTTTTACCCGGTGTTTTGTGGACCCTATTCTATAATATATCATGAGGCTGTCACAGAACTTAAAAGATGCTTGCAAAGCAAAGGCTTATTCTTAAGCTGGATCTACTCATTGATTTTTTCTTACTGTAAAATGCAGGGACAAAATTAGGAAGGCCAAAGCTCATCTGGAGCTCAATCTGGCTACGGCCGTTAAAGATAACAAAAACGTTTTTATAAATACATCAACACAAAAAGGAGGACTAAGGAGAATCTCCATCCTTTACTGGATGCGAGGGGAAACTTAGTTACAAGAGATGAGGAAAAGGCGGAGGTGCTCAATGCCTTCTTTGCCTCAGTCTTTAGCGGCAATACCGGTTGTTCTCTGGATACCCAGTACCCCGAGCTGGTGGAAGGGGATGGGGAGCAGGATGTGGCCCTCACTATCCACGAAGAACTGATTGGTGACCTGCTGCGGCACTTGGATGTGCACAAGTCGATGGGGCCGGATGGGATCCACCCAAGGGTACTGAGAGAACTGGCAGAGGAGCTGGCCAAGCCACTTACCATCATTTATCAGCGGTCCTGGCTATCGGGGGAGGTCCCAGTTGACTGGCGGCTAGTAAACGTGACGCCCATCTACAAGAAGGGCCGGAGGGCAGACCCGGGAAACTACAGGCCTGTCAGTTTGACCTCAGTGCCAGGGAAGCTCATGGAGCAGATCCTCCTGAGAGTCATCACGCAGCACTTGCAGGGCAAGCAGGCGATCAGGCCCAGTCAGCATGGGTTTATGAAAGGCAGATCCTGCTTGACGAACCTGATCTCCTTCTATGACAAAGTGACGTGCTGGGTGGATGAGGGAAAGGCTGTGGATGTGGTCTACCTTGACTTCAGCGAGGCTTTTGACACCGTCTCCCACAGCATTCTCCTCAAGAAACTGGCTGCTCTTGGCTTGGACTGGCGCACGCTTCGTTGGGTTAGAAACTGGCTGGATAGCCAGGCCCAAAGAGTAGTGGTAAATGGAGTCAAGTCCAGTTGGAGGCCAGTCACTAGTGGCGTTCCCCAGGGCTCAGTGCTGGGGCCAGTCCTCTTTAATATCTTCATCGATGATCTGGACGAGGGCATTGAGTGCACCCTCAGTAAGTTTGCAGATGACACCATCCTATGCACGTGTGTCGCTCTGTTTGAGGGTAGGAAGGCTCTGCAGGAGGATCTGGATAGGCTGAACCGATGGGCTGAGGTCAACTGCATGAAGTTCAACAAGGCCAAGTGCCGGGTCCTCCACCTGGGGTGCAATAACCCCAAGCAGAGCTACAGGCTGGGAGATGAGTGGTTGGAGAGCTGCCAGGCAGAGAAGGACCTGGGAGTGATGGTGGATAGTCAGCTGAATATGAGCCAGCAGTGTGCTCAGGTGGCCAAGAAGGCCAACAGCATCCTGGCTTGCATAAGAAACAGTGTGGCCAGCAGGGCTAGGGAGGTGATCATCCCCCTGTACTCAGCTCTGGTGAGGCCGCACCTCAAGTACTGTGTTCAGTTTTGGGTCCCTTGCTACAAGAAGGACATGGAGGTGCTTGAGCGGGTCCAGAGAAGGGCAACGAAGCTGGTGAGGGGTCTGGATAGCAAGTCCTACAAGGAGCGGCTGAGGGAGCTGGGCTTGTTCAGCCTGGAGAAAAGGAGGCTCAGGGGAAACCTTATTGCTCTCTACAGGTACCTTAAAGGAGGCTGTAGCGAGGTGGGGATTGGCCTGTTCTCCCACGTGCCTGGTGACAGGACGAGGGGGAATGGGCTAAAGTTGCGCCAGGGGAGTTTTAGGTTGGATATTAGGAAGAACTCCTTTACCGAAAGGGTTGTTAGACATTGGAACAGGCTGCCCAGGGAAGTGGTGGAGTCACCATCCCTGGAGGTCTTTAAAAGATGTTTAGATGTAGAGCTTAGGGATATGGTTTAGTGGGGACTGTTAGTGTTAGGTCAGAGGTTGGACTCGATGATCTTGAGGTCTCTTCCAACCTAGAAATTCTCTGATTCTGTGATTCTGTGATTCTGTAAAATGATGTCCTTGGTCCATCTCTGATAATATCCTGTCCCTCATGCATAGGAAGAGCTGCAAAGGAAGTATGTATCACATGCACAGGTACCAGACTGAGGCCAAGAACTGAGAGCAGATGTATTTCACACATATCAGAATCTCTCAGCCTTTCTAGATAGAAGGCAGTGAGAGAAGGACACACACCAGCATGTATAAAGCATTTCACAGTTCTCTAAGATGTTCCCTGACAGCATTCCCATCCACACAAGAAATTCAGAAAAGTATGGGAAAGCTTTTTCACAACTCTCTGAATGCCCTTGTTTTATGTAAAACATATTTCTTTCAACTGTTTTAAAATTACTGGCATTCTTGAATTCCCCTTGCATTTGACATGTTGTATTGTACATGGTGTTTGTTTAGGTCTGGCCGTGCCATGCGAGGGAGTACAGGTGGGAGAGCAGTGAGTGGATCAGGGACTCTTCCAGTTTATCACCAAGTGAACTGTCCAAGCCATGAGCAAACAGTTTCTCCAGGAGAATACTGAAGAAAACAGTGTCAAATGTTTTACTAAAATGCAGGTAAAAAGCATCCACAACAACGGAATTTTAAATACTGTAGTATTTTAAATACTATATAGTTTCTTATTACACGCATCTTCATATTTTTGATAAAATATTTGCCTATCTGGAAAAGTAATCTAGAAGGTTTTTCCTATTTTATTAGTTTACTAGTAAAATAATAAATTTTAACTTATTAAAATTTATTAAAATTAAAGTAAAAGAAGGTAGAGAACAACTGTCCTTTAAACATTTACATCACCCCACAGATATGAATCAAACTTTTGCCACAAAAATTCATAAGTCAACATTGGTTATGAATTTCAGAGCCTTCTAGCTTTTAAATCTATGATCATTTGTTTTTTATTTCTTACTGCTTTTTATTTAGAAAATGATGGACAAATTCAAGTTCTTTCCTGATCTAATTCTGTCTTCAGGAACATTTATCTGCAAGCAGGGATCTCTGATGATATTAACATCCATCTGCCCCAACCTTCCATCCACAGTATCACTCTCAAAGTTGCTGTTTGTTACAAAGCACACGTTATCCTATTAATGTCAAAGAATAATTCACTTACGCCCTTTCCCTCTGCAAGGAATGTAGAATACGGGTTTCCATTTGTCTTTGTTTGGCATGGCAGCCACAATCTGATTGGAGGGTAGATGTGTAGGTTGATAATATAATTGTTTTCTGTATAAATACTGTCATGAAAGCAAAGCGTGCAAGAGCAATAGTCTATGTCTGATGATTGGACAGATCTAACTTGTACAAATAGAGCATTTAGTAAGTAATTACACTTGAGAAAGATTTCTTCAACATCAACTTAAAAACAGACTCCTTCTATTGAATCTGCACTCATCTTTGTGTTATTTTGATAGCATAGACCTTGTTACGCTAGTTAGTATTGCACCAATATTTCCAGCATAACTAATATTCATTCTTTAGATGTTTAACTATAAGAGATGTTAATTCAAAGGAAGTTCAAACTGGATGGACAAATTAATAAATAAAATAAAATAAAATAAAATAAAATAAAATAAAATAAAATAAAATAAAATAAAATAAAATAAAATAAAATAAAGTTCTTTGATGATGCTTGCAATACATTTAGTAGCAGAAACAAACAGCACAGCCTTACAGTTACCTGTTTGTGTACTTGAACTGTCCTATGTTATGAGATATAATTTTGAAGATATAGATCGTTCCTCTGTATTTAGAAATCCAGAGCACAAAACATTCACCTAGCAGCCATTTCTTTTTCTTTGTCAAAATATTAGTGAAGCTGGTTTCATGTTAGGCAAATATACTTCACCCAACACGTACTTTAGCCAGAACTGGTGATTAAAGATTAATGGAACAGTTCAGCTTTTTTTCTTTTCTGTCAACACAGAAGTCTTCCTTGGGCAACTGCTTTAGCTTTCTTGACACCTTTCCTTTTTGCTTCAACAGCAGAGGAAAAGAAATAGAATTAGAGTAGGTTGGGAGAGAAATGCTGAAATTTTTCAGCCCTTCAATCTCAGCAGCTCCACAGAATAAAAATATCAGGGGTGGGAGTGGGAAGCTCTGATGGACCATCAGCATCTGCTGGAGATGGAAATGTGCACCCAATCAGAGGTCAGATCATGCTCCCTGGCTGGGATATTTTGGGAAAACTGAAAAGATATTTAGCAGTTCCACATCAATCTTTGCTCAGTATTCAAGCTGGGGAAAGCTGAACCAAAGTGAACAGGCAAGCCTGTGACTCCAAATGGAAAGCTAGTAGACACAAAGGTCTTGAGCATAACAGTAAGAATGTCCATTACTAGTAGCACTGATTACAGTACAACAAACCCTGAGATAGATGGAACACCTTGTAAAATGTATTCACATTAGAATGGAGGCTACAATATAAAGATAATTCGAGCAGTGTTAAATTGTTTCTGAGGCCAACTGACCACAAACTTAACACTGAACTCTCCTAACATACAGGATAGAGTGACTCAGTTTGTGCTAGCTCCTGACACCTCTCTGGTAACCTCCAGAGAGAGAAATGCTTACCATGGACCAGGGACCACTCACTGTCGCAGTTTATCAGAAAGGGCACCAATGTTCCAATGCATAGAAGTGTTTCCTGACACTGTTAAATCAACTAATGAAGATTTGCTAATAAAATCCATGCCTCAAGGATAGATAAGTTCCTATGTCTTAAAACTTTCTGTTTGAATGACTGAAATACTGATGTTGTCTGCTATATAATCTACTTGGCAGTAGGTTGTTTTTCCTTACCCTTGAACAGGTCAACATAGTCTAGGGAAACTTCTCCCACCCAATTTGCAACAATGCTCCAAAAAAAAAGCAACATAGGAGAAATATCTGTATTCACAGAACACAGTTTCACAGTGTGGGATGAGCTAATCTACCATTTTGGTGTTGAGAAAGGAGAAGATAATGCTCTCCCTCTGTCTTTTTCATTGACAACCTCACACTGCAGCTGTGCACCTTCAGAGAATCACAGAATCACAGAATTTCTAGGTTGGAAGAGACCTCAAGATCATCGAGTCCAACCTCTGACCTAACACTAACAGTCCCCACTAAACCATATCCCTAAGCTCTACATCTAAACATCTTTTAAAGACCTCCAGGGATGCTGACTCCACCACTTCCCTGGGCAGCCTGTTCCAGTGTCTAACAACCCTTTCGGTAAAGAAGTTCTTCCTAATATCCAACCTAAAACACCCCTGGCACAACTTAAACCCATTCCCCCTCGTCCTGTCCCCAGGCACATGGGAGAACAAACCAACCCCCACCTCGCTACAGCCTCCTTTAAGGTACCTGTAGGGAGCAATAAGGTTTCCCCTGAACCTCCTTTTCTCCAGGCTGAACAAGCCCAGCTCCCTCAGCCGCTCCTTGTAGGACTTGTTCTCCAGGCCCCTCACCAGCTTCGTTGCCCTTCTCTGGACCTTGCGTCAGCTCATTCATCCATGCCTCTGTGCAAGCCAGTACCAGCCATGAGTTTGGAAGATGAGCAGAAGAGGAAATAAAGAAGACCTCCTTTGTCAACGGTGGTAAGCTGCTGTCTTGCATGACCATTTTGATACATTGATATATCTTGTACTTTCTTCACTAAAAGCATCCATAAATACATCTTTTGGGGGGAAAATATGAAATAAGTAATGGACTGAGAAAATATGTCACACATTAAATATCACAGAGTGCCTTGGGTTGGAAGGGACCTTAGAGATCATCTTGCTCCTTAATGAGGCAACATAGTACAGGTGATTTCAGACTATAAGTTATCCACGTATTAACCAGACAGTGATTCTAACTTTACTGTTTGCTCACCACAATAGATGAAACTCAACTGTATTGTGTAAAGTACTTCTGTGAAACATAAGGAAGAGAACAGTTATCAGAACTATTGGGAATCATCACAAGCTTTTATTCTGGTGGATGTAACTGAGAAAGAGATATTTCACAATGCAATCAGCTCAAGCTGCATCAGCTAGGTCAGCTAATTATTTAAGAATAAACAGGCAGAAAGAAACCTGAATCAAATGCCTTACTAACAAAAAGGACTAGATCCTTGGCTAATTTTGGTAATCACAGATCCACATGAATCAGTAAAGACATCCCAAATAATACTAACAAAACTATTTAAATCTAGGAAGTTCTTGCTGATGAGGCTGACTTTCTTGCTTCTCAGTTCAATCTTTGTGCCGTGTTGTCATCATTCACAGGACAAAAGTGTTTTGTTTTGTTTCGTTTTAATTTCTGGCTTGTTGTACTCTGATTCATCATACTTTCACAGCATAGGTCTGGAATCTGTTAATAGAGAAATGTTTATCATCTCAAAACTGATTTACATGGAAAAGATCCTGAAAACTGTAGAGTTAATAGGACTTAGGGAAAAGGACTCTGAACAGCTTGCAGAAGCCAAATGACCAGAAACTGGGCTTTTCTGAAGCAAATTGTGTGACCTAGGTACTCAATTTCCATTAAACTCCTGCGAGATTTTATCTTTGAAGGCTGTTTTCCTTAAGAAGACTCCATTGCCCTGGTCTCTGAAGTTTTCAGCAGGAGCTAGTGGTTGCTGACTGCTTTTAGAAATAGCTCTGTCTGCCACCTCAACCTCTTTTTAGAGAAATCTGAGTTGATTTCTTGACAGCTATTGTTAATGATCCTAAAATTCTATGATAAATGAGGTAACTGTTTCATAAACTGTTCTACAGGAAACGTCTTACAGGGTTTTACTTGACTAATTTGTTATAGTTTATTTCTGGAATGTAAAGAAGGTGCTGTTGTGCTCTCGTCTCCCTAGTTTGTGCTCTGGTCTCCCTAGTTCTCATGTAGGCTGCTTTAAGCATCCACCATAAATGTTCACAGTAGTGAGGAAGAGCTTTAGAACCTCCTGAACCCAATAGACTATGTGTGTTACTCTGAGCAGAGGGATAATAACCTCCTCTGTGCTTGGTAAATCTCTGTTGGACTCCAGGAGATAACATCATCGACAAGTGGTCTTTCCAGACTTTAACACAAATCTCATACATTGTCACATGAATAGTTATTTACTTAAGTCAATCCTGTACCCTCAGATTTCCATTCAGAATTTTAATGGCAAAATAATAATAATAACAACAATAACTTTTGTAATTCTTGTTATAAATTTGATTCATCCTCTGCTTAAGCTCAAACCCTTCTAACCCTTCAAACCCTTCAAAACAAACTTCTAAGTGATTCCCTACAAGCAAATCCATCACCCTCTGAACACAACTTTTTAAAGGTGCAGAACATTCCAGCTGCTGACACATTTTAAAACAGATACATTTTCTTTAATGAGAAACACCCTGAGTATCCAGCAGAAAACAAAATCCTTTGCTATTTTCTTAGCTTTCTTGATGGCAAGATAATTGCAAGAGAGAGCATGATCTTTGCAGCAGCTGTGATTATTGGAAACACTATAGGAAGCAAACACATATATATAAGTTTGTTTTAATGTACTGGAATAACAGAACAAAATGTGTGTGATCCAGCCAAGTCAGGTCCTTATAGGCTGTCCAACACTAATGTGTAAGGGCCAGACAGTCCTCAGTGGCTCACTACAGTAAGAGCGTGACCAATAGATGGAAGGTGCTCCAAGACAGATCATGTCTGTAGCTGACAACCCCTCCCAGGGCATCGCATGGCAGGGAGATTTTCATGCCACCATGAATCATGGAGAGTAGCAATGGACTTCTTCTTCTGTTTGTGTCCTTTAACCTCAGTGTGAAAGGCAGATGGAGAGCACACCTCCTCCTCTTCAGCTTCTGGCTAAGGTGTCCCCTCATGGGATGGCTGGCAAGGGACAGTTGTTGCTGCCTCCACAGGTGCAAGAGCTCTCACAATAGCAATTCATTGCCAATACTTGATGTGCTGCTGATGCTGTGGGACATGGGATCGTATAACTGCATATTATGTGTATCTCCTCTTCAACAGAAAGAGACAAACAGGGAACTGTCCTCTCTTCAAGCTGCTGAAAAAGATAGAACAGAAAACAGGTTGATTTGTAATGAAGCCCTAAGTTCCTGGGTACCAAACATACTTACATGGCAGACACAAAGTTGAATCTTTGCTGTTTAAATCTCCTAGGCTATAACTAGGCTCTAAATTGCAACTCAGAATTTGCTTATACTTGGTGTGTGAGTTGGTTTTGGTTAATTACTTGCATCTTTTTTTTTTTTTAAACAACCTTTTTAATGAATATCATTTTGGTGTTTTACGGATTTTTGTTCAGGCACTAATGTGCTCTTGTTTTCCTTGAAGAGTAAAGGTAGCTACACAAAGTGTATTCTCAGAATCTAATTCAGGATTTCAAAAGCTGTTTTGTACTGTTAGAATAAAGATGGAGAAGTAAGAATTAATATCAGTGATAACTGCAATCAGAGACCTTTCACTTTCCTCCAACTCTCTTCCAACTTACAAGCTAGAGAAATCTTCACTACTGAACACCTTTGCCACCATACAGAATCAGCCTCTGTTTGTGCTTTTGTATACCAACATTCAGTGACTCCTGTAAGGAAAGTTGGAAAATGGCAAGTAAACCTCATAAGTCCCCAACACATGACCCATTTGCAGTTTCACAAACCCAAATAGAATTAATGTGCATTGTGGAGCCATAGTCCCTGGAAAACATCAACACTCTGACAGTTTCTTCCAGTCAGCCGTTCTAAACATAACAGTTTCTTCCAGTCATCTAATCAGAAATTAAGTGTCCACAAACCAGAGCACAGAATCTCTTAATCTCATTTAGCACAGCAATTGTACGTCAGGACATCAGTATTTAGGCTAATATTGTCCTGTGATTTTTTCTAATCTATCCATTTCAAAATGATGACCTAGAATAGGATAATAATAATATTTTTGGCAGTTACTGTCAGTGGATGATCATTGCTAGTTGGCATTTCATTCTTTTGTATTACCACAGCAGAAAGTTCTTGTCTGTATCTGTCTATATCAAAATGTTACAAGCAAGTTGTTTTCTGTTAAGTTAGGCATTCTTCTTTTCTATCATGAACATTGTATTTTAGCAAAACAGTAAATATTCTTAATGATGTTTATATGTACAGATACAGTACAGGGAACTGTCTTGAAAACAAACATTAATTTAAAAGTAATGTAGTGCTTAGATTCTGTCAAAACTGTTTGATGGACTTTCATTCTTCAGCTTCACTTTTTCCACCAGCACAATCCAAAATGGATGTGAGTGAAAGCCTTTATGAAAAGTGAGGGGAAATTTAATGTCACAGGATTACATGAACTTTTGTCTAAGAAGAATGCTCTGCAGGAAGAAGAAGGAAGAAAGTAGTTCTCTACATAGAATTACTTTTCAGGAATTAAGCAGTACAGAAGAGTGTGAATAGATAATTGCTGCTTCTTCAGAGACATTAATAATAATAATAATAACAATAAATTGTCATCAACAGAAGAAATAAGACTCCTGTCCCAGTTTCAAATACCTTGATAGGTATTTGAGGCATGCAAGAGATACACAACTGGGTCCCATGTTTTCAGAGCCACTACAATAAGATTTATATACTCTCCAGCACAATAGATAATCACAAAACTTGAGGAGTATAGGAAGAGAAGGGAAGGGAAGACCATTTTTTTTTGTTTGTTTGTTTTTTGGTTTTTTGGTTTGTTTTTTTTTTTTTTTTTTTTTTTGGTTTTAAAAGTATGGCTCTTTAGACAAGGCAGGTATTAGTGCCATTCAACATTCTTTGGTAAAACCTTAAAACCTTTATATGCTGCGAGTGTTGTCCCTTGAACATAGGATCTTATTTTCCTTTTTTTTTTTTTTTTTTTACACTATAATGATGGGTGGCCACTGTGTATATTCTTCAGTAGAGGTTGTCATTGATAAAATTTATCTTCATTAGTAATAGTTTCCTCTAGTTTTCTAATAGGTAGCACTAGTTTTCTAAAAGAAATAAACTGTCCTGGCAGAGTAAAATTAGAGTGAGGTTTTTACTCTTTCACTATTTAACACATTGAAGTGATGCATGTGCATCATTTTTGGTGTGAAAGAACTTGGAGTACACTGAATGAACTTCAACAAGCCATGTAAATATTTTGCATCTTTTTTCATTCATGATTAAATAATTATCTCCCATCTTAACTCTAAATTTTCTGAGTTTCAATAGGAAAATCTGAATGGATATAAAATAAATAAATAAATAAATAAAAAGATATAACCATGGATATATATACGTATTTGTGTGTGTATGTGTTTGTAAAACAAAGTTGCTTTGCTAGATTTCAGGCTTATTCCCTACTACGTATAATACAGCTGATGTATTGATGTAACTGTTAAGAATTACTGCAACTATATGAAAAAAAAAATAGATACTCTTTTAGCATATATATTTAAGAAGGGACTTGCCTGGAAACACAAGTAAAATGTTCATTCGGGCTTTTCATGGAAAGACAGGAAGGTTAGAAGAAAGTTAGGCATGTGAATTTGCTTTTCTACAGAAAATCAGAAATATTGTTACTCTGAGAAAAGAGAATAACATCATGCTGTCATTTACTGATGGGTCATGCTGGAGGGAGTGTCTGTCTTATTAAAATACTCCCTACGGATTCAATGGATAGAAACATTTCCTTAAGGAAATATCTATGGGAACATAGCCAGAACATTTCTGTATCGCTCCTCATTGGGAAAATTTAACAGCTCCTTAGAGACAGTTTGGAGTGTGAAAATTGTGAGTCTTTTGGTGTGCTTTGCATACTGTTCTAACATTTACTAAGTACTTAGAAAAAGTTCCATGAAATGCCTTCAGAAAACTGGCTAATTATTCCTCAACTGCTCTCTAGTGTTTCTGTCGGATTGAAAAGCTACTGATTACAGAATGATCCCAACTTAAGAGAAGATCTAGTAGTAGGATAAAAAGTCCATAAAATCCCTTAATACAGATATGGGAAGTGAAACCAAAAAGCATGTATCAAAAAGGAAAATATAGTTATTGTTATCACATCCGTCAAAGGAATTACTCTGTTTCAGTGAAACTCTTTTGCAGTAGTTCCTGTGATAAAGGATCTAAAGGATGGCTCCAGGAAGAGATCAACTTGTTAACAGGACACCATGTATTGACTGTGTTCAAAAAGTCTGTATATTCAGCAAATCTCCATTGTTACACACCCTCTGCTATTGTAAGAACAGTAGTTCCCGTGGTGAGTATTTGACTTCACAGTGAACTGTATCTTTTGCACTACAAAACTTCAAAGTTAGACACTTCAGAGAAAAGAGATGGAAATGCTTTCCCTTTAACTTTGTGCTTAACTGTTTAATGAAGAGTTCTGTCTTTAAAAGGTCAGTGAAGCTATAGTGGTAAAAAGTGGCAGCTTTATCTAACAGGGTAGAGGCTTTCCTTTAAATATTTAAGGTTATTTAAAAAGTTTATTTCAGTTATATTGCAAATATAATCCAATCTGTCCATAAGTAAGACAGGTTCAAGCCTTTCATCACCTGTATTGTGTTGGAATTTGAGCAACTCTGCTGAAGGCCACAATTAGGTGGAACTACATGATACTAGATTTAAACCTGGGCTTCCACTACCTGAAGTATTTTTCTAAAACTACGGAAGAAAAAGAGGTGCTTCATTTGCTCCTTCATGCTCTTCCCTTACAATAGAAAGGATTAAGTAAACTAACTAAACCCGGTTTGCTTTAGTTCAACAGTCAGAAAAAGCAGTCATTTGCTGGGTACTTGACCTTTGCTTTGTCACTTTCTAATAAAAAAATAAAAAAGGAAACATAAGGAGCACATTTATGCAGGAGCTGTAAACTGTTGACTTGTGCTTTTTATGCATGTACTTAATGTTCTTGTTTTACAACCTTAACTCTCCCAGAAGAATTTATAACAGTCACTAGACACATGCGGTTGACATGTGCCGTTTGTGATGCTAACATGAAAATGGCTACAGCAAAATGTTCTGGTGAATAAAGGATGAACACTAAGCTCTGCGTCAACAAATATGTCTGGGGCAAGTTTGACAATTCTTTTTACAAAACCAAAGCTCTAAAATTATAGGTAAGATATATGATTCTGTCCTTGCTTCTGTGTTTTTTATGCTGGACTTAGGCTAGTGAAAAACTTAGGAAAAGAAGGATCAGTCAGAGATCTGGTATGTATTTATGTATATGTGTGTATGTACATATGCATATATAGAGATGTAATTTTCCTGATCACGTACAAGATCCATTTTTTTTCTTGGTTCTGATTAAATGAAATTTTAAAATGACAGGTGAAGTCATATCTTTATAAAGAATTACTTTAAAGAGAAACAGAGCCTTTGGTTTTTGTTGGTAATTCTTTACTTTTGCTCTCTTTACAGTAGGCAGGAATTAGTTATCATAACTACATCAATGTATCATTATAGAGATTACCATACTGTTTACTTATTGGAGATCTAGAGTGCAGCATGTATGACATAGGACTGCAAGGTCCTAACCCCCTGAAATCAATGTAAAGCCTTATAAATTTATATATATGTATATGCCATGTATGTATTTTTACCATAGCAAGTAATGCAAAATATTGAAACAGTATCTGCAGAGGCCAAATGTTTAGCTGCTGTAAAGCATGATAGCCTCCTTCCAGTTAAGAGAGCTATGCTAATTGGCCCCAGCTGGTAATCAAGATGTCTTTAGTCTTGAGGATACAGCTCAGTGTGCACTTGTTATTCAAAGCAAAAGGATTGGGCCAAACATATAAGTTGTGCAAATGAACATAGGTTAGCTGACTTCAGTGGAGCTCTACCAGTGTGTGTCAGCTAAGGGTTTTGAACAAAGATTTCAGGCGAAGAAGATACATTCCTTTCAGAAGATTAATTATGTTTTATACACACTTACTGGATACTCTTGGAGTATGTTGGCTACATAATAAAAAGCAAGTAATGAAAAGAAAAAAAAAAAAAAAAAGAATTTGCAGGTGGTCCATTTTATTGGACTGAAAATAAAGGGCAAGCATTTGAGATTCACAATTCCTTAAGACCTAGAGAGGAGGGCAAGTTGGGGCAGCAGAAATGAGAGTTTGGTTCTGATTCAGGTTTCATAATTATATTCAGAGACAGAGATCAAAGCAAGAGCTGAGCAGGAAACAGCAGAGGGGAAAGTCAGGTGTAGATATCACACCCTGCTCCATCACCATCATCAGCCAAAATCTGGGAGTCAATCCAGTGTGGTGAACAAATGTGTTTGTTTAAAATAATTGCCTTGACTGAAGCTCATTCTTGTTTTCTTTAGACGATTTTAGTTCAGCTACTGCCAGCTTATTTCTGATGGTACAGTTAGCCAGGCTAAAACAGTTGCCATCATTAACACTATAAATATCCTGGAGGTTTTTTCAGCTTTTACTCAGTCTTTACCAGTAAAAGTGGTGAGAAATGGGAAAAAAGTGGACCTGAAGTCAATGAAGACATAACTCCATCTTCCAGAATATCCTAGCAGATAGCAAAAATACCATACAGAGGTTTCAGCAAATTGACTCAAAGTGAAGCATCAGCCTGTATGAATTCAATGACTATGGGGAGGGTCTTTTTTTTTCCTTAATATATAACCTTTTTACTTTTTTTTTCTTTTTAACCTATCCAACATTGTGTAGTATGTTATATTAAGATGCCATTTTGGCAACATAATAGTGAAATAGATCGGTTTTGCATACCTGCAATTTTCTAATTGCTAAGAAATCTATCAAAAGAACATTCTGGTTGCATTCCAGACTTAACAAGTATCAGTGCAAAGATTACAAGTTTTCCTAGTCTTCATTCTAACCTATGCTGTTTATTCCATGGGGTGTTTGCCCTACCAAATGCAGTGGGTGGACATGTCTAACTAAATGTGTTGTTTCTATCTTGGAAGATTAAATGCAAAATTTTGACTTTGTATTGGTTGAAAATGCAGCAAAAACTATTGAACTTTGGCATCTACAATTTTTAAATCCCATCCTCAGGTATACAAGCATATTAAATATATATATTTCAAACATCCAAATTTGAACAACTTGGTTTTATTTGCTTTGGTGTCACATTAGTTTTCACATTAATTACTTTTTATATTTATTATGTTTACTAATTACTTTTATATTAATTAATTTTATATTTAATAATATATTAAATATATTTATATTAATTTTATATTAACTACATTAAAGTCTGAATTTGTGATCCTGGCACCAGACAAGTGAGTAGGTCGTTTGCTGGGAAGGAGCAAATAACTGGTTTAGGGATACTATCTGACCTGCACTATCTGTTTTGAAGCTAACCTGCTCAGGCAAAAGTCCCAGCTAAGGGCTACAGACTTAGCAAAGCCTCTGCTTTGGTTCTCCCCATTAAGGTTTCCTTCATGAAGACAGCTATCCAGAAACTCTTTCTAGGGGTGCACAAGGGGTTTTGAACAAACCCAAAAGATTGTGAGAACACAGCAGCTGCTCTTTGAAGAGGAAGCAGGGGTAGTAGTCACCGCATTGAAGAAAGTATGATGAATGATACAAAGAGAAAGCCCAGACAAAATCAGAGAAAGTCTGACAGTGAATGAAGGAGAAGAATATTTAAAGATAGGTAGTATTTAGCTTATAGAATAGGGTAATTTTATGAATGATCAGAGCATGGGTAATCACGTTTTCTCACATAAAAGTTTCAATCTTGATCTTATAAGAACATAAAATTTTCAGAATCTTTTGTGAATGGTCTTAGAGCAGGTTTCATTCCCATTCCACTTTTAAGCACAGTCCATACAAAGCTGTAGAGTCCAAACTGAACCCTTCAAGAGAACCTGGTTCTGCTCACACATTAATTACAGAAATACAGAGATCTTGACTGAGTTTTCCTCATTGGCTTCCCTAAAGCCAGAGCTATTCTGAAATGCTTCTTCCTGCTCAGTCTGTTCCTCAGATTTTCTCCCTTTCTTTCTGCCATTCATGGCAGCTAGTCCCCAACAATTATGAAAAGGACAAAGGAGTCATTTGGTTCATTATGTCAAAAGGTGCATTTCTCATCCATCACTGGGAGCAACGTCTACTGTTTGGAGAATAATGTCAGACATGCAACTACGTAATTGTACCAGAGGAAGAGCAGCAGCCAGGAGGCAGGTTACTGTTTATTGAAAGTAATCTGGCACTGACACCTGTCAGGAACCAAATTTGGTCTCCTGAGAGGAGAGTTACCTGAGAGCTGTATCAGTTTGCCTGGACTTTCACCAGCTCCTGTGCCAGCTGAAGATTTTTCCTGCTGGCAGCTCTCCAAAAATGAGCATACAGTATGCCTAGCAGTCAGTTGACTCACTTATCTTTCTCTTTGGTGTAAATACATAAATCGCAACACAAATAGTTGCTTCAAGTCATTCCAAAATACATGCTGAGTTGTATTTAAACTGTCCAGTTTTTGAATACAGAGCCAGCTATCTATTTTAGTACCTATGACCCAGAACTTAGGTGTCCAACAGATAGAACAACATATAAAATTATGCATGTTCATTAACAAAATGATATAACTCAAACTACATACAGAAAAAAATACTGAAAGTTATTGTCTAGGATCATTGTGGCCTCATCTCTGAAGATATTTATTCTATAATTTTTCCAACCAACAAGCTCCAGACTTGAAAAGTATTGTTGTGATAAACTTTTAATTTCTTCTTTCCTGTTACTTCAAGAAAAGACATGCCAAGTTCTAGGACACTGACGTTGTCCTTTCTTTCTTGTTCTTTTTTTTTTTTTTTTTTTTTTCCTGCATAAGAAAAAATTTTGTACATTTCAGTAATCACTCCTGAATCCAAATAAAATTTCCTAAAGGAAATTCCTATCACATATAACAGATGTACTTTCATCTCTTCTACGTGCACAGTTGTACTGGGTCTGGCTGGAATGTTAACTTTCCCTGCAGCAGCCCATACAGTACTGTGCTCTGCGCTTGTATCTGGAACAGCAGTGTTATCACACCAGTGTTGTGTCTACTGCTGAGTAGTACTGGCACAGCATCGGGCCTCTTTCTAACCCTCCTGGGGGATGTGCAAAAAGTGAGAAGAGAAACATCACCAGGGCAGCTGACCTAAACCAGCCAAAGGGATATTCCATACCATATGATGTCACACTCAGCAATAAAAGGTGGAAACAGGAAAAAGAGGGGAGGGGTGGGCTCTCGTTGTGAAAACGTCAGTCCTTCTTCCAAACACCAGTTACATGTGTTGAGGCCCTGCTTCAAGGACGTGGTCAATCATTGCTCATTTGTGGGAAGCAGAGAGTAATTTCTTTCCTCTGCACTTCCACATAGCCTTCATTTGTTTTATTTGTTTGTTTTCCTCCTTTTTTTTTCCTTTCCCCCTTCCTTTTCCCCTTTCCCTTTCTTTTTCCTTTTAGTTAAATTGTTTAGTTCATAATAATCTTTCTTTAACTATTATTATTATTATTTCACTTTAATTAAATTATCTTTATCTCAACCCGTGAGTTGTTCTTTGCTTTACTTCTTCCCCTCCTCATCTAAGGAGGGGGAGTGAGAGAGTGGTTGTGGTGTTTAGCTGCCCAGCACGGTAAAACTACCACAACAGTTAATGCCGAAACTTAAAGGATGACAGAGAAATGTAATCCTGTAAAATTCATAATCACAATTATTGAAGGGCTTATAAAATGTGCAACAAGAGCACAGTTTTCAAAAGGTAGTAATTTCACGATACATCCTTACTAAACCTAATTTTTAAAGAGGTTATGCAACTTGCAGTATCCAACAGATAATGGGACATGTACCTACATTTATTACTAATATTTTGATTAAATATTGCTTGCAAGAAATACATGCACTTTCTTCATTACCCCTTGCAGCTGTGTAAACTGTAGCAAAATCAGTGTAAACTAAGTGTAAGAGATACATTTTTGGGACCTGGAGAATTCATGCAAGCCCAAGATCCATCTGGTGAAGGTGTCAACCAACTGCTGCTTATGAGATTGTGCCAAATATGCATTTATTCTCACAAACAACACTGTGGAGCATTATTGTGAACATTCAATCTAGCCAGCTGGTGAGAATAAGCTGAGTCTGGATTGCACCGCTTAGTGGCAAGTGAATGAAATGGGCATCCGGATCCTAGCACCTATTCAGAATCTACGAAGACCTACAGGATTGACAGTAATGCTTTTGTTCCTGGTAAAAATTACCTCAATTTGTGCTTTCAGAATCAAACAACATTGAATTCAGAGAACCTGAAGCCTGTCAACAACCCACGTACTTGACAACCAAATCTTGGGAATGTCATGTATCTCTAGCCTTTACCCCTGCTCTCATTTGGCTTTCACCTGACTTGTCATACATTTCTGCTGTTCATCGAACTCAAGTGTTTCTCAGAGTTTCTGTTTTTGTTTTCATGTTCTTTTCCCTGTGAATGTCAGAATTATGCCTTTTCTCTAATAAATGGTACATTTGAATCACTCAGACAGAATAGTGGCTTTTCTTTTCAGAAAAGAAAAGCAGTGGCAGAAGGGACAGTATGTCTTGCCACCGTTTACTTTTGCAGATGTTTTCTCCTGGCCTCTACGGTTTTAGTCCTTGTTTCTCTCACTAACTGAAATTCCCAATGAACCTTTTATTAGTGTCCCAAAAATACTGTTTTTCCTCACAGTCTTTCAATCCTTCATCACTACTAAATCATCCAAACCATTGGATTAATTTAACAGTTGTAGTAACAGACAGGATAAAGCAGGGAAATCCCTTCTTCTGCCACATGGCTATTACAGCAGTAACATATATAAAAAAAAAAAAAAAAAAAAAAAAAAAAAAAGAGAGAGAGAGAGAGAAGAAAGAAAGACAAGAAACAGAGAAAGAAATAAAGAGAAGGAAGGAAGGAAGGAAGGAAGGAAGGAAGGAAGGAAGGAAGGAAGGAAGGAAGGAAGGAAGGAAGGAAGGAAGGAAGGAAGGAAGAAAAAGAAAGAAAGAAAGAAAGAAAGAAAGAAAGAAAGAAAGAAAGAAAGAAAGAAAGAAAGAAAGAAAGAAAGAAAGAAAGAAAGAAAGAAAGAAAGAAAGAAAGAAAGAAAGAAAGAAAGAAAGAAAGAAAGAAAGACATGAGTGTTAAAATCCCATTCATTTCATGTTTTCCCTTCCTGGTCTTCAGCAAGAGCAGAGTGCCTAGTGTCTGTGGCCACTTTCTCTCTGCAGTGGAGATCTGGCAGATGCCACTTAAATTATTTCACTTTCTTTTTCCCTAGTAAAATCATTAATATTTTCCTAACTTTTACATAGCCATCGAAGCATCCTTTGCTGACACTATTCTTCTTTCTTCCTTCATTACTTTTGATCGCCTGGAGACCTGGGAGGAAAAGGGAAATGAGAGAAAGGCTACCAGAGAACATAGTGATGGGAACCATTTTTATGGACAACAAAGAAAGGAGCAGATCCTTGGCCACTTTTAAATCTCACTTATTTACCTGTGTTTTATTTGTGCTTTTTCCCTTAATTTAGACTTTGTTCTGCAGAGCAATATCACTTTTTCCCTTAATTTAGACTTTTTGTCTGTTCTGCAGAGCAAGATCAGTCATATCTGTCTACATCAGAATTCTCAGTATTATTAACCTGATGCCCACCCATGCTGTAGGATAGATGCACAATAAGTAAAAAAAGACAAATCCCCACACCAAAGGTTTTGCATTCTCCATTCCCCATGCTGCAGACATTTGAGACTAGATGTATGTGAAGGCCAGTATTTTCATTCCTACTAAGCAGAGTCAAGGGACTTCCTTGGGAATTAAGGGCTATGCATTTGGAAGTAATAGTGTAAACACGGGCATGGAGGGCTTGAAGGAAGCTCCTAAATCACCAAAACTGGTCCACTGCATCCACACAAGAAGTTGTTTTCCCTGAAATGATCACAAGACAGCTGCTGTTCATATCAGCAGTAAAATATGCCCCAACACATCACAGCAGACTTCCGAGCTACCAAATAGACAAAAAGCCATGTTGTACCATCAGAGAAAGGCAATAGTAGGGATAATATGAACCCCAAAATCTTTGCAGTAGCAGGCAGCTAGCTGAACAAAACACACAAGTGTTTTTAGGCTGCAGGCTACATTCACTTTCTCCACAAATACTGAATACTGAGAAGTCCCTCTCAGTCTGATATAGGAAATAAAAATCTAATTTGATGCTAATCCTGCTAGGTGATGAACCTGAAGGGTCAGGCAAGTCACTTTCATCAGGAATTGGGATGCCAACAGAAGCAGCAGCACAACTCAAAATCAAATTAAAAAATAATATATTGACTTTGTATAAACCTCATAATGCTGTTTACTTTTGATTTCATTTTATATATTTACTTCATGCAAACTCTATTGAGGGATGTTATCGTAGTTATTTAGTCATTTTCAAGAGACAGAAAGAAATTACAGAAATCTCTAAATACAAACATAAATAAATACTATGTGTAAGATCTCTGATTTCATGGTCCTGGGATAAAATAAAATTTAAATGCTTTTAATAAAATAGCCCTTCATATATGTATTAAGGGACACCTTTCTGCTTGCCCTGTTCACCTCCTAAAATGGAAGACACTGCTATGAATGGAGGCCTTCTATATATTTTAGATGAAGAAGAAAAACTAAATCTATTTCTTTATTCCCACTGATTTTTTTCTAAACCCACCCATACAGAAAACCTTCATATTTGCATAACTTCTCTGCACACATGCTTAAAATAGTACAAAATTGGCCACTGTTCAGATGAGTCAAAATAAATGATAGCGAATGATATTAATATGTCTAAATAGTGACTTTCCCCAAGCTCTGCAATCTGTGAGTTCAAGCCAACAGACCACCATCCATCTCCCTGCTGTACGATATGTTCAGATCAAACTCTTCATTGCAATGCTTGAAAGGCTCCTGATCCCCTAGGAAAAACATAGATGGTCAGGAAACTGTGTGCTAAGTTCAGATACTATTTCAGATGTAGTGTACTGTGCCTGAAAAGAAAGCAAACTTATTACTCACAGCTGCATTGCAACAAATTCAGAGATGAAGCTATTGAGGGCCCCTTTGTATTTTTTTTGGCCTCCACACAAATTGTTGACATCATTTCAGTCTTCACCATTCATCTACTGCTGTTCTGAGTTTAAAGCAGTATTTCAAAGTTGGGAGAAGTACTGGTCAGTCAGTGGGGAAATTCCTGTGAGAACTCCTGCACCTTTTGCTATTGCCTGAAGAAATATACCCCATGCAAAAACTGCTTCTAGTAGCCATTTATACCTTTAAAATTTTCACTCATTTAATTCAGGACTTTGAGAATTCAAATAAATCTACAAATAAAATAAATAAATAAACTCTAAAGTAGAAACAGAATTACACAATAACTGTGAGTATATTTATACTCTTCATGTTGCCTTCTTCATGTGTCACAGAATAGTTGAAGCTGGAAGGGACCTCCAGAGGTCATCTGGCCCAAACCCTTTGCTCAAGCAGGACCACCCAGAGCTGTTTGTCCAGGACCCTGTCCAGACTGCTTTTGAAGATCTCCAAGGAGGAACACTTCACAACCTCTCTGAGAAATCTGTGACAGTACTCAGTGTCACCCACACAGTAAAGAAGTGCTTCCTGATGTTCTGATGGAACCTCCTGCATTGCAGTTTGTGCCCTTGACTTAGCCATGTAGAATCCTTGGTTTTCTTAAATTTGAGCAATCAAGATTTCATGGGTGAAATTCTAGGCGAGCTGAAACACAGCTACTCACACTGACATTCATAATGCACCACACAGAGAAAGAGAGAGAAATCAGAGAGCAGCAGACACAAGGAGAAAAAACCTCTGAATGTATGGCTCTGACATTGATTCAAACAAACCATTTACCACAAACTCTTGTGTGACCACTTTACAGAAAAGTGAGGGCTCAGATATAAGTTGGTTTAGTTATGTTGTAACTTTCACCACCTCACCTGCGGCTCTCAATTAAGTGCTTGAAGGATGCTGAAAGTATTGATTTAGCTGGTTAAATTGCTGCTTATTTTAAACTTAAGGAGTAATGGTTACTCCTTATGCTACAGTGGTTCAGCTGGTTACTGGTTCCTTTTTGGGGAGAGCGAGATTGAAGTTTACCTTAGTGTGGAGGAAGAGGACAAACTTCATTCAGTCTGTGGCAGTGCCTGCATTCAAACCCGCCCTTGAACAAGCTTCACTGGGAGAGTGCCAGTGCTTCACTTGAGATTACACAAAAGAATACTCAAAGAAGGGTGGAAGTGGTTCACCAGTCTGCACAAATATAGATTTCAGTCGCAGTGAAATAGCAGCAGCATCAGAAATACAGCTCTTGGCTTCTGCCATTTCCAGAGGTACATCTGAAACTCTTTCCCCCTTTCCATTTTGGCAAAATTTTCTAAGGTGCTGCCTTTTGCAAAGTCTCTTTTTCATTCAAATGTAGCCTTTTTCTAATAGATGTATATGTGTTTGCAGTAATTACAGAAGATGTTGTCCTTTTCATTTATGCCTGCGTGATCCAGTTTGACATCATGTCATAAAAGTTTATGTGTTGTGTTCTCTGAGCTCCTTACTAATATCCTTGGCATTCTCCCTGGCTATCCAAAATCAATACCATTGCTCCTCTCTCAATAAAAAATGGAGTGTTGAACAGAGTCCAAATGTGCACACTGACAATTTGCAGCAATTAGATGCTCTGCTAACAAATGGCCATCCCGCAGGTGATAAAGTGGGACCAGAAGGATCACTGACATCTTTCACAGGGGTGCCTACAAATAGCTGGGATGTTTAAAAAGTGTGTTAACTTTCCATCCCTGTGTCTCTCATTGGATAGCCACAGAAACAGAGAAACTAGGAAGAGAGGCATTCAAATTAGGAACCTTGGCGATCAATTTTTACTTGCAGACGGCTGATTGTAATCAATGTTAATTAACCAGACTCCTTTTCAGACCAAGCTACACCAAGACAGTAACTGCATATATTTTTGCCCGAGACAACTGATTTCGCTGGTCTTCAGAAAAGGATAGAGTGATGGTTTTGTGAGCTGCAACAGAATACAAGATTGGGGGCGGGGGTTGGGGGGGGGCGGGGAGTGGAGTGAATTAAAGTTCTTAAGAGCACATACCTTTAAGGATAGAGAGTACAGCAGCAAATTTGTCATTTGTGGAGCTGGCAGTGGGATGGTGCACCACAGGCCTTGTAGCTCCTAGTTTTAATTCAATTTTCATTGTGGAGACCAAAAATTCAGGATTTTTTCAACTAGCTATGTAAAATAGACATTAGCTCTGAAGTTTAGTTCAGGAGAAGAAGTGCTGAGTCAGAAATGGCATCCACGGTGTTAGTTTTTACAGGTTTTTCTTATGGATTTGATACTGTTAGTTAAAACATATTTCTTTTAAGGCTGCAATTAAAAGAGATTTTAAATTCTGGCCTATTAAAAACTACAAAAAATATTTCAATTTTCATTGTTTTAGAAAGCTTGTGATTGTGACTAAAATATACTCCATAGGTTAGAAACTGGAAGCATATCACAGAATCATAGATGGTTTGGGTTCTGTGGGACCTTAAAAACCATGTGATTCCAACCCCTCTGCCATAGACAGGGACACCAACCACTAGTTCAGATTCCCCTAACCCCATCCAGTCTGGCCTTGAACACTTCCAGGGATGGGGCATCCACAGCTTCTATGGGCAACCTGTTCCAGTGCCTCACTGCCCTCTGAGTAATGAGTTTCCTCCTTATACCTAATCTAAACCTACTGTTATTAAGTTTAAAGTCATTCCCCCTTGTCCTATCACTTAACCCCCCCAACAAGGAGTCCCTCTCCAGTTTTCCTGTAGGCCCCCTTTAGGTACTGGCAGGCCAGTACAATGTCTCCCTGGAGCCTTCTCTTCTCCGGTCCGAGCAGCCCCAACTCCCTCAGCCTGTCTCCATAAGAGAGAAGCTTCCCTTTGATCATCTTCATGACCTCTTCTGGACTTGCTCTAAAAGGTCCATGTCCTTCTTGTGCTGGGGGCTTCAGAGCTGAACGCAGGGCTCTAGTTGGGGTATCACAAGAGCAGAGCAGAGGGGGAGAATCAGCTTCAACTTCCTGGCCTCGCTGCTTTTGATGCAGCCCAGGATGTGGTTGGATCTGAGAGCTGCAAGTGCACATATCCCCCTTTTTATTTTCAAAAAGGGTGTGAGAGTGTTGGAGAAGGATTGCATCCAGCTATTTGGACCCATGGTTGACAGCACTGAACTCCTGGGGAAAAATAAATAAATAAATAAATACATGTAAATAAAGCTAATGACTAAACAAACATACAGGCTCAGTAGTCTTCTGAAATGCTTTCTGAAGTGCCCACCCCAGATGGGTGGGCACAGTCAGAGAAAGCTGATACTGCTCCTGCATGGGCTTTACCTGTACCTCAGATAAACAGAGTTCATTTTCTAGTACTGTCAGACTATTGCCTCTTCCTGACTCAAGACTTTAAAAATTCAGACTGCAAGAGAAGGAAAATATACTGGTGAGGCAGGATTTATATACTTGCCTATATGCAAATCTTGCTGCATTGATCCGTGAATTTAGTGAATAAAGCTGTCTTTCCAGGGATCTTTGACTGGAATAAAAATTGAGGCTTTCAGTGAACCCTGAATGGCACAAGAATAAACTCTAAACATCAAAAATACTGTTGTTCCTCAGGCTTAGAGGTGCCTTGACTGCAAGCTCACCGTGTCAGGGACTTTTTTGTTCATCATCTGTATCCTGGAAGTGAGTAGGACATGGTTTCCAAATAGTTCTTCTAAGCATGGCAGTGATACATAAGCATTAATGCAAAATTAGTAAGACTTACTCGGGCAAATAAAAAACAAAAATGCTGTTATGATTTGCTGTGCTATATGGATGGTAGCACGTAAAGCTCTGATTTGCTTGTTGCAGTTATTGCAGACAAGTCAGTAAAACAACTGTTGCCCAGTTCCCCCTATGTGCAATTTGAATACTAACTCCTTCTTTCTGTTCTTCCTCTTGTCACTTAAGATGCTATCTTGCAGAAAAGGATACGTACTTGTATGTACAGCATCTATGACAGCCAGCAGTGAAGGTGTACAGGGACGGATGTGTCTTGACTCCAGGAGGGGTTGTTTGGATTGTTTAGACTACATATGAAACTATTAGATGAAAGAAAGAAAAAAAATACAAACAAACAAACAAAAACCTGTTAAGTAATCTGTGAGTTTCATAAAACACAGAATTTCTAACTCAAGTTTTGTAGGTAATTTTTTTTTCTAGGACATTAAAGGGAATATGGAGACCACATGCCAGGACTGTAATTTATTCCAGCTTTATTGAAGACATAGCCTACCGCCACCAAGAGAAAAAGGCAGTCTCTGTGCAATCCTACTGTTACAGGAGATAGCAGGGACATCCCCTGTGCTTTATGGAGTATGGCTGCCCAAACTGATGGTGGGACAAATCAGTACAGAGCTCAGAAGTACAGGAGCAATAATGACTGCAGATGGCCTTCCAGTGCAAAGTTCTGGAAACCATTTCTGCTTCAGCAGAAGGATAAATAAATAAATAAATAAACAAACAAATAAATAAATGGAATCTCATTTTCCCCACTTATACATGTAAGTTCTGACAATAAATATCATGTTCCAGGTACTCCTGTAGCAGTTAGTATACAAACCATGCAGAAGAAAGCAAGCTTCCTTTTCTCTTTCTGTTGTTTAAATGAGCTAGTTTTCAGCTTTCCATAAAACAGAAACTTCAGTCCTAACTGAGCACATAGATCATATGTGCTCATAGATCATAGGCGATCGGCTCCGGGGCAGACGTGTTCTGCAGCAGAGCAGGGGACTGAGGCGGGCAGGGCTTTTTGTCCGGCATCGAGGCCACTCGGGGGAGCCGCCGGGACCCGGCAGTCCTCGCGAGGGAGGCTGACGAGGCGAGGGCGGAGCCAGCAGCGCCCCCTCCCAGGCTGTTTAAAAGTTGCCCCTAGGGAGTGCGAGCGACCAGGAGCGCGGCGAACAGGACGGGCAAACAGGGCGTGGCACATCAAAGGGCGTGGCAGTTTGCGCGGCAGTTCGCGCGGGCAGGGCGAGCGGGGGGCCCATCGTCGCTCTGTTGCAGCTGCCTCTCCCTTCGGTGCTTGTAACCTGCTTGCGTAGAACCTGACCATGGTATCGACCAGGCAGAAAACCGTGGCCTCCGCATCTCGTGCGGCATCTCCAGCCACGGTCGCCAGTGTGGCTACTCAGACAGAGGGCTCGGGGAAACACGCAGCCGTCCAGGTCCTGGGCTGCAGAGTGTGCCCCAGCCTTCTGTCGGTCTCCGACAGCAGTGGTGGGTATGCCCGTGGGAGGTGTGCCCAGGTTGAAGAACTGCTCAGCCAGGTAGCGGAGCTCCGGGAGGAGGTGAACAGGCTCAGGAGCATCAGGGAATCAGAGAGGGAAATTGACCGGTGGAGGTGCACTCTACCCTCTCTGAGGCAGGCTCACGAGACTGCCACAGCACAGGCGTCTCCTGTTACGCAGAAGACGGAGGTTCCCTCCTCCTGCCAGCCAGTGGGAGGAGACCTAGATCAAGGGGGGGAATGGAGGCAGGTGCCTACTCGGGGTGGTAGGCGAGCCCTCTCTCTGCCCACCTCACCTTCTCATCTACCCTTAAATAATCGATATGAAGGACTAGAGCAAGACAATCTAAATGACAAAGTAGACAAAAATCCGTCCCAGTTGGAGGGGGCGCCTAAGACAATGCGACCTACACGTCGCATTGCCACATCATCCTTCAAAAAAGAAAGAAGGGTTATTGTTATGGGGGGCTCCCTCCTGAAAGGGACAGAGGGACCGATATGCCGACCGGACCCAACCCGCAGAGAAGTCTGTTGCCTCCCTGGGGCTCGGGTGAGAGACTTTGCCAAGAAAATCAAGCACCTGGTACGGTCCACTGACTACTACCCGCTACTGGTCTTTCAGGCTGGTAGCGATGAAGTAGCAACGAGAAGTCCGAAGGCGATCAAAAGAGACTTTAGGGATTTGGGGCGACTACTTAGAGGGTCAGGGGCGCAGGTGGTGTTTGCCTCTGTCCTTCCGATAGGGGGGATCGAAGCTGAAAGGCGTGCTGTTCACATAAACTCGTGGCTTCGAGACTGGTGTGACCGGCAGAATTTTAGTTTCTTTGATCACGGAAAGGTCTATGCTACACCGGGCCTGATGGCACCGGATGGGATACGCCTGTCTTGGAGAGGGGTAAGGATCTTTGGTCAGGAGTTGGCAGGGCTGATAGATAGGGCTTTAAACTAGAGTCGAAGGGGGAAGGGGCTAAAACCAGGCACACCGGTGAAGATCTAAGGGATGGTACGCTAGAATCAGAGGGGCTGTGTGCCAGTGAGGTCCTTCGGTCAGATCCACAAGGTGCTGAGTGTAAGGAGACGCACCTGAAGTGCTTCTACACGAACGCACGCAGTATGAGGAATAAAATGGATGAGCTAGAAGTCCTGGCCCAGTCCAGCAACTACGACATCATCGGCATAAGCGAAACCTGGTGGGATGAGTCCTGTGACTGGGGTGTTGCGATAGATGATTACAGGCTCTTCAGGAGGGACAGGCAGGGTAGGCAAGGTGGTGGGGTGGCGATGTATGTGAAGCAGGGGCTGGACTGTGTGGAACTTCAGGTCGGCAATGGCAAAGTTGAGAGCCTCTGGGTAAGGATCAAGGGACGAACGAATAAAGGGGATGTCGTTGTGGGAGTCTATTACAGACCGCCTGGCCAGGACGATAGTGCCGATAAATTATTCTTTACAGAACTAAGAGAGGCCTCGAGATTAACTCCCCTTGTCCTTATGGGGGACTTCAACTTGCCGGACGTTAACTGGGAGTGCCACACGGCTGACACGAGCAAGTCCAGGAGGTTCATGAAGCACCTAGATGATAACTTCTTGGTGCAGGTGCTAACAGAGCCAACTAGGAAAGGTGCCCTCCTAGACCTGTTGCTAGAAAACAGAGAGGGTCTGGTGGGAGATGTGGTGATTGGTGGCCGCCTCGGTCATAGCGACCATGAAGTGGTTGAGTTCAAAATTTATGGTGACAGAAGGAAAAGTGCCACCAAAACCTCATCCCTAGATATGGGGAAAGCGGACTTCAGGCTGCTCAGGGAACTAGTCAGCAAGGTCCCCTGGGAAACTGCTCTTGAAGGCCTCGATGTCCACCAGTGCTGGTCACTCTTTAAGCGATGCCTCCTAGAAGCACAAGATCAGGCAATTCCTAAATATCGCAAGTCAGGCAGGCGGGGCAGGAGGCCGGCGTGGCTGACTAGGAACGTTCTAATGGAGATTAGGCGGAAACAGAGAGTGTTTCGCTACTGGAAGGAGGGCCAGGTGTCATGGAAAGAATACAGGGATGCTGTTCGTGTTTGTAGGGAGAAAGTTCGTGTGGCCAAAGCACACCTAGAGTTGAAGCTGGCTGTGTCTGTGAGAGAAAATAAAAAGGGTTTTTTTAGATATGTAAATGGAAAAAGGAGAACTAAAGAATACATAGGGCCGCTCCTTGATAGGGAAGGTCTCCTCACAGACGATGACATAGGCAGAGCAGAGATGCTTAACGCCTTCTTTGCCTCTGTCTTCAATGCCGATGATGGGCTTCGGGACCCAGGGTGCCCTGAGCTGGAGGACCGGGATGGTGGGGATGACAAACTCCCAACTGACCCTGAACGTGTGCGGGATTTGCTACTCCACCTGGATCCCTACAAGTCCATGGGTCCGGATGGGATTCATCCCCGGGTGCTGAAAGAGCTGGCGGACGTCATCGCGGAACCTCTCTCAATTATTTTTCAATGATCCTGGGAATTTGGAGAGGTCCCGGTAGACTGGAAGCTGGCAAATGTTGTGCCGATTTTCAAGAAGGGTCAGAAAGAAGACCCTAGCAATTACAGGCCTGTCAGTCTCACGTCAGTGCCTGGTAAAATCATGGAGAAGTTGGTTCTCGAACTTATTGAGGCGCACCTGGGGGACAAAGCAGTCATTGGTCCCAGCCAGCATGGGTTTGTGAAGGGTAGGTCCTGCCTAACTAACCTGATTTCCTTTTATGATAAGATCACCCGTATGGTGGACCAAGGGAAACCAACTGATGTGATTTTTTTGGACTTCAGCAAGGCTTTTGACACGGTTTCCCATAGGATCCTACTGGACAAAATGTCCACCATACAGCTAAATAAAAACATTATACGATGGGTGAGCAATTGGCTAACGGGCAGGGCCCAAAGGGTTATGGTAAATGGGGCTGTGTCAGGCTGGCGGGCGGTCACCAGTGGGGTCCCTCAAGGCTCCATTTTAGGGCCGGTACTTTTCAATATTTTTATAAACGATCTAGATGTAGGAATAGAGGGTATTTTGAGCAAGTTTGCTGATGACACCAAACTTGGAGGAGTTGTGGACTCAAATGAGCGCGTAAAGGCCTTACAGAGGGATCTGGACAGGTTGGAGAGCTGGGCGATCACCGACCGCATGAAGTTCAATAAGAGCAAGTGCCGGGTCCTGCACCTGGGACGGGGAAACCCTGGCTGCATGTACAGACTGGGCGATGAGACGCTGGAGAGCAGCCTAGAAGAGAGGGATCTGGGGGTCGTGGTAGACAGCAAGTTGAATATGAGCCAGCAGTGTGCCCTGGCAGCCAGGAGGGCCAACCGTGTCCTGGGGTGCATCAAGCACGGCATCGCTAGTAGGTCAAGGGAGGTGATTGTCCCACTCTACTCTGCGCTGGTGCGGCCTCACCTCGAGTACTGTGTGCAGTTCTGGGCACCACAGTATAAAAAGGACATGAAACTGTTGGAAAGTGTCCAGAGGAGGGCTACGAAGATGGTGAAAGGCCTTGAGGGGAAGACGTACGAAGAACGGCTGAGGTCACTGGGCCTGTTCAGCCTGGAGAAGAGGAGGCTGAGGGGAGACCTCATCACAGTCTACAACTTCCTCGTAAGGGGGTGTCGAGAGGCAGGAGACCTTTTCTCCATTAACACTAGTGACAGGACCCGCGGGAACGGGGTTAAGCTGAGGCAGGGGAAATTTAGGCTGGACGTCAGGAGGGGGTTCTTCACAGAGAGGGTGGTTGCACACTGGAACAGGCTCCCCAGGGAAGTGGTCACTGCACCGAGCCTGTCTGAATTTAAGAAGAGATTGGACTGTGCACTTAGGCACATGGTCTGAACTTTTGGGTAGACCTGTGCGGTGTCAAGAGTTGGACTTGATGATCCTTAAGGGTCCCTTCCAACTCAGGATATTCTATGATTCTATGATTCTATGATCATAAGCTGTGGTAAAATAGGTATAACCACAATGCACAGACATAGTTTTTACTATGGAGAAAACAAACTTAAGTGATCTGCAATAGGGAACATTTAGTCTCTATTTTACAATACACAACAAAAAAAGGGTTTCAAAGAACGTATTACTGTAAAAGCCTTAGGTATCGTCAACCTTCACTTAATCCTTGACCTTAAACATATGGTCTCTAACTGGCATAAGTTGATCACAGGGGCAACAGTGAAACTTTTAGTGTAAGAGAAATGATCATTCATAGCTTTTCTGTATGGTTTGCTTCTTAATGTGAGTTTTAGTAAGCACTCTAAGCAACTCTTCAGTTGACAAGCATCAGCTAGTGCATATAATGCCCACTACATCACCACAAAGACTTCTCTAAACCACAAGTTGTTTGTTAAATGTCACATCAGCTGAAGTGCAACTTGCAACAGCCATTTAAATTGGTGACAGGACAGAATGTCCTAGTGTAAGTGAAGGTCCTGTGCCTAATGTAAACAAATAAGATCATGGTTGTTTGGACAGCAGAACAAATGTCTACTGACAATAAGATTTGAAAAAGTCTGGCTTGTTCCAAGCTCAACACTGAAGCTAGGTTCATTTATAAAGTTTGAATCTTGAATTATTTCCAAACAAATTTAAACCAGCTTCTACATCTGAGATTCAAGAAAGACATTCAGACCCTCCATTTAGGATTTGCTTCAAGATTTTGAATGCATTTGAGAACAGCAGTAGTCAGTGCATGCCAAATTCCAGCACATGCCAAATTCCAGCAGTTCTGGATTAACAGTGGTCTCAAAGAGGGACAGTTTCACGTGAGCCATCCAATGTTACGCAATTCTAGTAGTCAGATAAGCAGAAAAGTGAAAAAGGAGAAAAACACCATTAATTTCATCAGTGCAACTGGGATTTGCCCCATAAAGAAAAAAAAAAAAAAAAAAGATTTAATTTTAACCAATGTGTAGAGAGAAGAAACTGTCACTGATGACTCAGTTTATCATAAATTGTGAATTGATTACACAATGATAATAATAATCTTAGGTTTAATTCATTTCACATGTCTTTTGATTTTACAGTACTTCATTTTTTACTAGCTGACAGGTGCCAAAAATTTAAAGTTTTAAGTCAGTGAAGGTTATATGCACTCCCAGGTATTCCAGACTTGTGAGCGTTGCCAATTTTCAGACTTCTCCTGGATCCCCCAGAAGCACAACAGTGTAGGGGATGAAAACTTTTCTCATTTCTGCAGTCACATTATCCATGAGAGTTCAATGATGGAACATTTTACTGAACTGAACTCAGAAGACTGTCCCCTATTCTCCCCCAAATACATGTACACACATACACACACACACACTCCCCACACAGAAACACCCCATTTTTTCCAGCACAGCTGAAATCTATACCCAAATATTAGTGAAGGATTAAAAAACTCTGCAGTGAAACATGCATTCAGAGCTGTCCTAGAATATGTCAAGTATTTAAGAGACACTTGCAAAATAAATAAATAAATTAATTAATTTAAAAAAAATCAATTTTTATTCACCAAAGACAGAACCTTCAGCACCTTGCAAGATCTAGCCTTTTCAGTAACATTCTGCTGCTTCATAGGCATCACTGCAGAGCATCCCAGAGATTCAACCCTATACTGAAGACCACCTTGTCTAAGCAATTGATACACATCTTGGTCCCTCAAATGGTTCTTCAAGATATTTGTGCAAAGAGATCCAACACTGAATGTGACATAACTTGGCTACTATTTAATGACATAGAGTGATGCTGTATGAGAGCTTAAAAATGGAAAGTGAAGGCCATGAGACAACAACCTTCTATTAACAGCAAGTGACCTAGACATTTTCATGCTTATACTAGAAAGCATTCATTTTTAGTCGAGTATAACTCTTCATCATGGTGGGTCAGACATCACAGCTATGTTGATGAAATTAATATTAAAACACAAGGAACAAATGAGGATTGACTATATACATTCAGTCTTTAGCATTTGTTTTTTCTTATTTTCTGTGCACAAAATATTTCTAGAGTTTGTCACACAGGAAATGCACTTTGCTGGAGAGCAGAGTCAATGTATATTTGGAAGCCAAGGACTGTTTTTTTGAAAGGATACCAACAGGTATACCAAGATATTATTTGTTTTTTTTCATTAAAGTGGACTGTCCTAATTCTTTTCAGAACAGTCCTAATTTTCTAATGCCTTCAGCAAGAAAAATCCTTTTGGCACAAATGCCTGTCAGGTTTGCCATTGGATGAGCTCATTACCATACATTAATCCAAGCAATATTCCAGTGATCTTTTCAAAGAAAGCAATGAAAGTGAGTTTTCACCTTGCTCACACAGAGTCTGGTGTTAACTGCAGGCTCTGTGGAACGGCAAACTTAATTCAAATTAAAAAAAAAAAAAAAAAAAAAACTGTTTGGACTGCATGACAACTTTTTGCTAGGCCTCACATGACAGACAGACCTACTTGCAAGCCAGTTTTCTGCTGGTGAACTCATTTAACGTTT